>NC_086450.1:313428032-313593032 GCF_028390025.1 Pseudophryne corroboree | reverse complement strand
CTATGACACCCACCTATCTTTAACCAGAAGCTGCTGGGGAGCATCTCATGGCACAGCTCACAATTAGGGCTGAACTAATTTACCCAATCCTGTTTTTATGAGATGAATGGAAGCAACTTATTTATCTTTATTGAAAATGACTGGATGTATACAGTGTATTTGTTGATAAAAAATTTTTATTTTTGTTACTAATTATTTAAAAGACTTGAATACATTTATGGAAGCATTATTATGTAATGCAGGGCATGCACAGGCCAATAAAATGCCTGTCAGATGGACAGGTATTTTATCTGACTGCTGATATCACAGGCATACTCTGTGAGATTTCTGATAGTGTATGTCACCTGATATCAACGCTCTGCCCCTGAAGAGGAGACACTTCCTCCGTTCTTTCCCAAGTGAAGGAACAGGGGAAATGTCCATTGGTAGGCTGTAGTCGTTCATACAGTATGTACACTGCGCATTGCAGCTGACATGGCACTTTCAAATCATCGAATCGGATGGACATGCTAGACAATCCAGCATGTCTGAATGCTCAATATTACCGGATCGATCGCCCGCTTACACACTGCAATTATATGGCCGATCTGCTGATATCGGGTAGATCGGCCAGATAATTGTAGTGGTTATGCCCAACATTTCATATGAAAGTAGCTCAGGTTGGAATTGTACTGACATCAATACAAAATCACTAAAATGTTTAAGATGACAGCTCCAGGAATGAAATGCAACATCTACAGTACACGTGTCTATTGCCACGGCCCTCCTACTATAATATATACTTAAGGTGCAAAAATAGACCAGAGCATAATGGGGCAGATGTATTAAGCTTGGGGAAGTGATAAAGCAGTGATAAGTGGAAGGTGATAACACACCAGCCAATTAGCTCCTAACTGTAAATTTACATATTGGAGCTGATTGGCTGGTGCGTTATCACCTTGCATTTATCACTGCTTTATCACTTCTCCAGGCTTAATACATCTACCCCAATGTTTTCTATCTGCCAAATCTGTTCTTGCAGGTCATACATGTTCAAAATGTCAGCAATATAAGATCATTGAAAGTGCACAGTCAGAATGTATTTTTATTAGAGATGAGCGGGTTCGGTTTCTCTGAATCCGAACCCGCCAGAACTTCATGTTTTTTTTCACGGGTCCGAGCGACTCGGATCTTCCCGCCTTGCTCGGTTAACCCGAGCGCGCCCGAACGTCATCATGACGCTGTCGGATTCTCGCGAGGCTCGGATTCTATCGCGAGACTCGGATTCTATATAAGGAGCCGCGCGTCGCCGCCATTTTCACACGTGCATTGAGATTGATAGGGAGAGGACGTGGCTGGCGTCCTCTCCGTTTAGACACTTGATTTACTAATTTTGGGGAGCATTAGGAGTACTCAGTAGTGTACAGTGCAGAGTTTTGCTGATAGTGACCAGTGACTGACCACCACTTTTATTTATAATCCGTTCTCTGCCTGAAAAAAGCGATACACAGCACACAGTGACTCAGTCACATACCATATCTGTGTGCACTGCTCAGGCTCAGGCCAGTGTGCTGCATCATCTATTATCTATATATAATATTATATATCTGTCTGACTGCTCAGCTCACACAGCTTATAATTGTGGGGGAGACTGGGGAGCACTACTGCAGTGCCAGTTATAGGTTATAGCAGGAGCCAGGAGTACATAATATATTATATAGTGAGTGACCACCAGACACACAGTGCAGTTTATTTAATATATCCGTTCTCTGCCTGAAAAAAGCGATACACACAGTGACTCAGTCAGTCACATACCATATCTGTGTGCACTGCTCAGGCTCAGGCCAGTGTGCTGCATCATCTATATATATTATATATCTGTCTGACTGCTCAGCTCACACAGCTTATAATTGTGGGGGAGACTGGGGAGCACTACTGCAGTGCCAGTTATAGGTTATAGCAGGAGCCAGGAGTACATAATATTATATTAATTAAACAGTGCACACTTTTGCTGCAGGAGTGCCACTGCCAGTGTGACTAGTGACCAGTGACCTGACCACCAGTATATATAATATTAGTAGTATACTATCTCTTTATCAACCAGTCTATATTAGCAGCAGACACAGTACAGTGCGGTAGTTCACGGCTGTGGCTACCTCTGTGTCGGCACTCGGCAGCCCGTCCATAATTGTATATACCACCTAACCGTGGTTTTTTTTTCTTTCTTTATACATACATACTAGTTACGAGTATACTATCTCTTTATCAACCAGTCTATATATTAGCAGCAGACACAGTACAGTGCGGTAGTTCACGGCTGTGGCTACCTCTGTGTCGGCACTCGGCAGCCCGTCCATAATTGTATATACCACCTAACCGTGGTTTTTTTTTTTCTTTCTTTATACATACATACTAGTTACGAGTATACTATCTCTTTATCAACCAGTCTATATATTAGCAGCAGACACAGTACAGTGCGGTAGTTCACGGCTGTGGCTACCTCTGTGTCGGCACTCGGCAGCCCGTCCATAATTGTATATACCAGTGACCTAACCGTGGTTTTTTTTTCTTTCTTTATACATACATACTAGTTACGAGTATACTATCTCTTTATCAACCAGTCTATATATTAGCAGCAGACACAGTACAGTGCGGTAGTTCACGGCTGTGGCTACCTCTGTGTCGGCACTCGGCAGCCCGTCCATAATTGTATATACCACCTAACCGTGTTTTTTTTTTCTTTCTTTATACATACATACTAGTTACGAGTATACTATCTCTTTATCAACCAGACTATATATTAGCAGCAGACACAGTACAGTGCGGTAGTTCACGGCTGTGGCTACCTCTGTGTCGGCACTCGGCAGCCCGTCCATAATTGTATATACCACCTAACCGTGGTTTTTTTTTCTTTCTTTATACATACATACTAGTTACGAGTATACTATCTCTTTATCAACCAGTCTATATATTAGCAGCAGACACAGTACAGTGCGGTAGTTCACGGCTGTGGCTACCTCTGTGTCGGCACTCGGCAGCCCGTCCATAATTGTATATACCACCTAACCGTGGTTTTTTTTTCTTTCTTTATACATACATACTAGTTACGAGTATACTATCTCTTTATCAACCAGTCTATATATTAGCAGCAGACACAGTACAGTGCGGTAGTTCACGGCTGTGGCTACCTCTGTGTCGGCACTCGGCAGCCCGTCCATAATTGTATATACCAGTGACCTAACCGTGGTTTTTTTTTCTTTCTTTATACATACATACTAGTTACGAGTATACTATCTCTTTATCAACCAGTCTATATATTAGCAGCAGACACAGTACAGTGCGGTAGTTCACGGCTGTGGCTACCTCTGTGTCGGCACTCGGCAGCCCGTCCATAATTGTATATACCACCTAACCGTGGTTTTTTTTTCTTTCTTTATACATACATACTAGTTACGAGTATACTATCTCTTTATCAACCAGTCTATATATTAGCAGCAGACACAGTACAGTGCGGTAGTTCACGGCTGTGGCTACCTCTGTGTCGGCACTCGGCAGCCCGTCCATAATTGTATACTAGTATCCAATCCATCCATCTCCATTGTTTACCTGAGGTGCCTTTTAGTTGTGCCTATTAAAATATGGAGAACAAAAATGTTGAGGTTCCAAAATTAGGGAAAGATCAAGATCCACTTCCACCTCGTGCTGAAGCTGCTGCCACTAGTCATGGCCGAGACGATGAAATGCCAGCAACGTCGTCTGCCAAGGCCGATGCCCAATGGCATAGTACAGAGCATGTCAAAACCAAAACACCAAATATCAGTAAAAAAAGGACTCCAAAACCTAAAATAAAATTGTCGGAGGAGAAGCGTAAACTTGCCAATATGCCATTTACCACACGGAGTGGCAAGGAACGGCTGAGGCCCTGGCCTATGTTCATGGCTAGTGGTTCAGCTTCACATGAGGATGGAAGCACTCAGCCTCTCGCTATAAAACTGAAAAGACTCAAGCTGGCAAAAGCACCGCAAAGAACTGTGCG
The DNA here is from genome assembly GCF_028390025.1 of Pseudophryne corroboree. Taxonomy (NCBI): domain Eukaryota; kingdom Metazoa; phylum Chordata; class Amphibia; order Anura; family Myobatrachidae; genus Pseudophryne; species Pseudophryne corroboree. The sequence goes on along the minus strand of NC_086450.1, from coordinate 313,589,017 downwards.
TTCTTTGAAATCCCAAATCCACAAGGAGAGTCCAATTGTGTCGGTTGCGATGCCTGACCTTCCCAACACTGGACGTGAAGAGCATGCGCCTTCCACCATTTGCACGCCCCCTGCAAGTGCTGGAAGGAGCACCCGCAGTCCAGTTCCTGATAGTCAGATTGAAGATGTCAGTGTTGAAGTACACCAGGATGAGGAGGATATGGGTGTTGCTGGCGCTGGGGAGGAAATTGACCAGGAGGATTCTGATGGTGAGGTGGTTTGTTTAAGTCAGGCACCCGGGGAGACACCTGTTGTCCGTGGGAGGAATATGGCCGTTGACATGCCAGGTGAAAATACCAAAAAAATCAGCTCTTCGGTGTGGAGGTATTTCACCAGAAATGCGGACAACAGGTGTCAAGCCGTGTGTTCCCTTTGTCAAGCTGTAATAAGTAGGGGTAAGGACGTTAACCACCTCGGAACATCCTCCCTTATACGTCACCTGCAGCGCATTCATAATAAGTCAGTGACAAGTTCAAAAACTTTGGGTGACAGAGGAAGCAGTCCACTGACCAGTAAATCCCTTCCTCTTGTAACCAAGCTCACGCAAACCACCCCACCAACTCCCTCAGTGTCAATTTCCTCCTTCCCCAGGAATGCCAATAGTCCTGCAGGCCATGTCACTGGCAAGTCTGACGAGTCCTCTCCTGCCTGGGATTCCTCCGATGCATCCTTGCGTGTAACGCCTACTGCTGCTGGCGCTGCTGTTGTTGCCGCTGGGAGTCGATGGTCATCCCAGAGGGGAAGTCGTAAGCCCACTTGTACTACTTCCAGTAAGCAATTGACTGTTCAACAGTCCTTTGCGAGGAAGATGAAATATCACAGCAGTCATCCTACTGCAAAGCGGATAACTGAGTCCTTGACAACTATGTTGGTGTTAGACGTGCGTCCGGTATCCGCCGTTAGTTCACAGGGAACTAGACAATTTATTGAGGCAGTGTGCCCCCGTTACCAAATACCATCTAGGTTCCACTTCTGTAGGCAGGCGATACCGAGAATGTACACGGACGTCAGAAAAAGACTCACCAGTGTCCTAAAAAATGCAGTTGTACCCAATGTCCACTTAACCACGGACATGTGGACAAGTGGAGCAGGGCAGGGTCAGGACTATATGACTGTGACAGCCCACTGGGTAGATGTATGGACTCCCGCCGCAAGAACAGCAGCGGCGGCACCAGTAGCAGCATCTCGCAAACGCCAACTCTTTCCTAGGCAGGCTACGCTTTGTATCACCGCTTTCCAGAATACGCACACAGCTGAAAACCTCTTACGGCAACTGAGGAAGATCATCGCGGAATGGCTTACCCCAATTGGACTCTCCTGTGGATTTGTGGCATCGGACAACGCCAGCAATATTGTGTGTGCATTAAATATGGGCAAATTCCAGCACGTCCCATGTTTTGCACATACCTTGAATTTGGTGGTGCAGAATTTTTTAAAAAACGACAGGGGCGTGCAAGAGATGCTGTCGGTGGCCAGAAAAATTGCGGGACACTTTTGGCGTACTGGCACCACGTACAGAAGACAGGAGCACCACCAAAAACTACTGAACCTGCCCTGCCATCATCTGAAGCAAGAAGTGGTAACGAGGTGGAATTCAACCCTCTATATGCTTCAGAGGTTGGAGGAGCAGCAAAAGGCCATTCAAGCCTATACAATTGAGCACGATATAGGAGATGGAATGCACCTGTCTCAAGCGCAGTGGAGAATGATTTCAACGTTGTGCAAGGTTCTGATGCCCTTTGAACTTGCCACACGTGAAGTCAGTTCAGACACTGCCAGCCTGAGTCAGGTCATTCCCCTCATCAGGCTTTTGCAGAAGAAGCTGGAGGCATTGAAGAAGGAGCTAAAAGGGAGCGATTCCGCTAGGCATGTGGGACTTGTGGATGCAGCCCTTAATTCGCTTAACAAGGATTCACGGGTGGTCAATCTGTTGAAATCAGAGCACTACATTTTGGCCACCGTGCTCGATCCTAGATTTAAAGCCTACCTTGGATCTCTCTTTCCGGCAGACACAGGTCTGCTGGGGTTGAAAGACCTGCTGGTGACAAAATTGTCAAGTCAAGCGGAACGCGACCTGTCAACATCTCCTCCTTCACATTCTCCCGCAACTGGGGGTGCGAGGAAAAGGCTCAGAATTCCGAGCCCACCCGCTGGCGGTGATGCAGGGCAGTCTGGAGCGACTGCTGATGCTGACATCTGGTCCAGACTGAAGGACCTGACAACGATTACGGACATGTCGTCTACTGTCACTGCATATGATTCTCTCAACATTGATAGAATGGTGGAGGATTATATGAGTGACCGCATCCAAGTAGGCACGTCACACAGTCCGTACTTATACTGGCAGGAAAAAGAGGCAATTTGGAGGCCCTTGCACAAACTGGCTTTATTCTACCTAAGTTGCCCTCCCACAAGTGTGTACTCCGAAAGAGTGTTTAGTGCCGCCGCTCACCTTGTCAGCAATCGGCGTACGAGGTTACATCCAGAAAATGTGGAGAAGATGATGTTCATTAAAATGAATTATAATCAATTCCTCCGCGGAGACATTGACCAGCAGCAATTGCCTCCACAAAGTACACAGGGAGCTGAGATGGTGGATTCCAGTGGGGACGAATTGATAATCTGTGAGGAGGGGGATGTACACGGTGATATATTGGAGGGTGAAGATGAGGTGGACATCTTGCCTCTGTAGAGCCAGTTTGTGCAAGGAGAGATTAATTGCTTCTTTTTTGGGGGGGGTCCAAACCAACCCGTCATATCAGTCACAGTCGTGTGGCAGACCCTGTCACTGAAATGATGGGTTGGTTAAAGTGTGCATGTCCTGTTTTGTTTATACAACATAAGGGTGGGTGGGAGGGCCCAAGGACAATTCCATCTTGCACCTCTTTTTTCTTTTCTTTTTCTTTGCATCATGTGCTGATTGGGGAGGGTTTTTTTGGAAGGGACATCCTGCGTGACACTGCAGTGCCACTCCTAGATGGGCCCGGTGTTTGTGTCGGCCACTAGGGTCGCTAATCTTACTCACACAGTCAGCTACCTCATTGCGCCTCTTTTTTTCTTTGCGTCATGTGCTGTTTGGGGAGGGTTTTTTGGAAGGGCCATCCTGCGTGACACTGCAGTGCCACTCCTAGATGGGCCCGGTGTTTGTGTCGGCCACTAGGGTCGCTAATCTTACTCACACAGCTACCTCATTGCGCCTCTTTTTTTCTTTGCGTCATGTGCTGTTTGGGGAGGGTTTTTTGGAAGGGACATCCTGCGTGACACTGCAGTGCCACTCCTAGATGGGCCCGGTGTTTGTGTCGGCCACTAGGGTCGCTTATCTTACTCACACAGCGACCTCGGTGCAAATTTTAGGACTAAAAATAATATTGTGAGGTGTGAGGTATTCAGAATAGACTGAAAATGAGTGTAAATTATGGTTTTTGAGGTTAATAATACTTTGGGATCAAAATGACCCCCAAATTCTATGATTTAAGCTGTTTTTTAGTGTTTTTTGAAAAAAACACCCGAATCCAAAACACACCCGAATCCGACAAAAAAAATTTGGTGAGGTTTTGCCAAAACGCGTTCGAACCCAAAACACGGCCGCGGAACCGAACCCAAAACCAAAACACAAAACCCGAAAAATTTCAGGCGCTCATCTCTAATTTTTATACCCATAATACTCTTTTAAAACCATTACTAATTTATTTGTGAATTATTTTAAATAAAACCAAACTACTGGCCCAAACTCATATATCATCCTTTGCTTTTCACTTATCCCTACTCACAAGCCATGCTGTGTCAGGTATTTTAAGCGGTCACAGGCAGTACAACAAAATGTTAAATATTACCATTAAATTACTAATGAATTATAATTTCATACATATTCCATAAATTGTGATATTTCATCTGAAACTTAGATTGTATTGGGAAGTTATACCCCATCCCCATGGTTTACTTAACTGGTCTTTAGTATTAATACTGCTATTGCTACTGTGCTCATTATAATAAAGATTATTTTGTTAAATATATCATCTTAATCTGGCATGCTTACTTGCTACTATATCCTGTATTTATACAGTACAAATATACAGGAGCCTCCAGTAAAATTCATGAGGCAAGACCAATTCCCCCAGAGATGGAAAAGTGCTGGAGCTAGTAAAAGCTTATTATACTCTGCTAAATGTCAAGTCTCTTTCCTCTGCTAAACATGCCTTGTTATCCAATCATTATGCAACATTCAGGTACAGTGAAACTAAGATTGCGGTCAGTCTTTTGAGAACCATCCTTTCTTGGTCATGTAATTATGCAGCTTGGTGAATTGTGGCAAGCGTCCACCCTATTGGAAGAAATGAAATTGTGCAAATTGTAATTAATCATTTACGGAAATGTTAGCCTTCAGTGCCTCTTCTTAGAAGAAAAACATATGAAAACTACTACAGTTGTGATGTACAATTCATGCTTGGGGGTCAGTCCAATTAGCTGTGATGTTATCACGGCTGCAAGTTAGTGCGGCAACAGCCAAACTATATTGCAGCCTGAACTCATCTAAAACTGAGTGAATTCGTGCTGGGAGCGGACCGTGAGGGGTGAGATATACAGTGCCGTTGGTGGCTATTTAACGCTGCTGCAATGGTAACTCGCACCCCTAACAGCTAATTGTATTCAGCCCTTTGATTGCAAACTTGCATAAAAATAGACACAATCAAATAAAACACCAAAATTGAAAGCTTATTGCATGCGTACATTTTTAGTCTTAGTATTAATTGATAGAAACATTTCTAGGAATAAAAGCTTGCAATTTGCAATTAACCGGCTCATCTATCTCAATCAGGAAGCTAGCAAACTGTTGATTGTTCAGTTGCAGAACATGGGTAATTTTTCAGTAAAATACATCAACAACCAAATATCATTTTGCCTGTTTTCAGGGTTGCTGAAACAGAAATATGTGATGCATGGTTTTGCTTTGTGCCATGTTTGGAGGACAGAGTAGCATTACCACTTTTAGACAATGGTGCAATGCAGCAGATTAAGTAGAAATTGAGATTTTGCACAAAATCCTTTTATGGACACTTTTTAGTTAAAGGACCATTAAAATAACAAGATTGAAAATTTATATATACCATGAAGATAAAATCCTTTGGGTCGAATTTAGAGTTGTACGTAATGTCAATGTTAACTGTGCATACATATAAGTCGCACTGCGCATGTTCTGCAATGGTCTTGTAATGGTGGACGCTGAGGATTTATTTGCAAAGTGATTTTCATGGAGTGAGGAAAATTAAGACTTTTTGTTAGGGGTTTAATAAGGTTGTCATAAAAGTACAGGGGAAAGTGACAAAAATCTTTAACACTTAAAATTATTCTTATACAGTGCATCTGGAAAGTATTCACAGCACTTCACTTTTTCCACATTTTGTTATGTTACACCCTTATTCCAAAATGGAATAAATTAATTTTTTTCACTCAAAATTCTACACACAACACCCCATAATGACAACATGAATTTTTTTTTTCATTTTTGCAAATTTATTAAAAACAAAAAAACGAAGAAATCACATGTACATAAGTATTCACAGCCTCTGCTCAATATTTTGTTGATGCACCTTTGACAGCAATTACAGCCTCAAGCCTTTTTGAATATGATATCACAAGCTTGGCACACCCATCATTGGGCAGTTTTGCCCATTCCTCTTTGCAGCACCTCTCAAGCTCCATCAGGTTGGATGGGAAGCGTCAGTGCACAGCCATTTTCAGATCTCTCCTGAGATGTTCAATCGGATTCAAGTCTGGGCTCTGGCTGGGCCACTCAAGGACATTCCCAGAGTTGTCCTGAAACCACTCCTTTGATATCTTGGCTGTGTGCTTAGGGTCATTGTCCTGCTGAAAGATGAACCATCGCCCCAGTCTGAGGTCAAGAGAACTCTGGAGCAAGTTTTCATCCAGGATGTCTCTGTACATTGCTGCATTCATCTTTCCCTCTATCCTGACTAGTCTCCCAGTTACTGCCGCTGAAAAACATCCACACAGCATGATGCTGCCACCACCATGCTTCACTGTAGGGATGGTATTGGCCTGGTGATGAGCGGTGCCTGGTTTCCTCCAAACATGACGCCTGGCATTCACACCAAATAGTTCAATATTTGTCTCATCAGACCGGAGAATTTTGTTTCTCATGGTCTGAGAGTCCTTCAGGTGCATTTTGGCAAACTCCAGGGGAGCTTCCATGTGCTTATTACTAAGGAGTAGCTTCCATATGGCCACTCTGCCATACAGGCCTGATTGGTGGATTGCTGCAGAGATGGTTGTCCTTCTGGAAGGTTCTCTTCTCTCCACAGAGTAATGCTGTAGCTCTGACAGAGTGACCATTGGGTTCTTGGTCACCTCCCTGACTAGGGCCCTTCTCCCCCGATCGCTCAGTTTAGATGGCCAGCCAGCTCTAGGAAGAGTTCTGGTGTTTCCGAACTTCTTCCATTTGCGGATGATGGAGGCAAGTGTGCTCATTGGGACCTTCAAAGCAGCAGATATTTTTCTGCACCCTTCCCCAGATTTGTGCCTCAAGACAATCCTGTCTCGGAGGTGTACAGACAATTACTTTGACTTCATGCTTGGTTTGTGCTCAGACATGCACTGTTAAGTGTGGGACCTTATAAAGACAGGTGTATGCCTTTCCAAATCATGTCCAATCAGCTGAATTTACCACAGGTGGACTCCAATTAAGCTGTAGGGACATCTCAAGGATGATCAGTGAAACAAGATGCACCTGAGCTAAATTTTGAGCTTCAAGCAAAGGCTGTGAATACTTATGTACATGTGATTTTTATTTTTTTGTTTGAAGGAAAAAATTAATTTATTTAATTTTGGAATAAGGCTGTAACATAACAAAATGTGGAAAAAGTGAAGCACTGTGAATATTTTCTGGATGCACTGTAGCTAGAAACATTTATGTTGGTATCCTGCTGATGGATTCAGTGTGATATATCGGCAGATGGGATGCCAGCTGTCAGTATACCGACAGCGGCATCCTGTCTGCCGAAATCCAAGCAGTGAGGCAGTGAGGCATGGACTGACTGCACTTGCCACACTTCTTTTCTCCTCACTACTAAGATATCCTATATCTTCCTCTAGGAGTACCGCCAACGTTGTTAATAAATCTATCACTTGGGATTATACTGGTTTAAGTTGGCCAATACTAAATATAGTCCCCCTCCATTCACTCAGACTTGTCTGGCTGAGTTTGAACACAGCGGAAATATCTTGTGTGGCCCACATCCCCAATTTCTTTTTGTTGTCCTCAAAGGGACTGTCTTTGGGAGGTAACGGGGATAGGCGACTCAAACACAGGCGTGTAACAACCATTTCTGGGCATTCCTGAGCCTGAGACTGCAATCCTGTACACAGTTACAATTGCTCTGGTATCTTACTGCCAGCGGCTATGCTGCGCAGCTTTAGGGCAAATCAGTTGGTTGATGTTAGCCCAATATGTGTCCAATTGTTGCATATTTTTACACAAGTGGTGAATCAAAGAGGCCAATTATGGGCGTCTCTACACTCTAGAAGCTGCGACATTTCTGCATACAGATTTGCAGCTGCAAGTGCATTTGCATTCATCTGTGATCAGGCCCTTTGGTCAGTGTTCAGATTACTTTTAAGCAAAGCTTCATTGAAAAGTTAAGTATTACCTCCCCACACCATAACAGACAGCTGAAGCACCTCCCATGTCTGCAGGACAATGTCTTAATGGTATTTTAAACAGGTCAAAAAGCTAATAATGTATTCAGTTACTGAGACATCACTAGTCCTGTCTTTGTGTATGTGTCTAGCAATACAGGAAGAAGTCAGCTAGTGCACCTACGCTAACGATTGCTGACAGTGTGGTATTGCTAGTGGACTCCTTTAAGGTTCTAGGGACCACAATCTCCCAGGACCTTAAATGGGGGTCCAACGCTGATGCCACTGTTGGGAAAGCACAGCAGAGGTTGTTCTTCCTCAGGCAGCTAAGGAAGTTCAACATCCCACAGAAGCTTCTGCTCCTCTTCTACTCCGCGATTGTTGTGTCGGTACTGTGCTCCTCGATACTGGTATGGTACAGCTTCGCCAGCGCGTGGGACAGATGCAGGCTCCAAAAGGTGGTCAGAACCGCTGAGAAGATCATCGGGCCGACCTTCCCTCAGTCCAGGACCTGTACCTGTCCAGAGCTAAAAAGCGGGCAATGAAGATAGTAAAAGACCAGCTACACCGCGGCCACAGCATGTTTAAATTGCTTTCTTCAGGCAGGCATTACAGGGCCGTCCCCGCTAGGTCCACCAGAAGCCTCAAAAGTTTCTTTCCCCAAGTGGTCCACCTGCTGAACTCCTGAACATTGACTGACTAGATGTACATGTAACTCACTTGTGTCCCTACAGTATACCTATCTGTATGACTTTACTTGTTTTCTTCCCCCCACCCACACCTGCTCATCTGTTACCTACAGTACTTGGCTGTTGTCTAGCATACCGAAGACAAATTCCTAGTATACGCAAGTATACCTGGCCAATAAAGCTGATTCTGATTCAGATACACCATACTTGCCTACTCTCCTTATTTTCAGGGAGTTATTCTGGACTCCTGTGATTCCTAGATCCATAGTGAAGTTGGTTGGGAGAGGATGATGAAAAACACAACATTTGCACATCGGGGGATGGATCCTCATCAGCATCCACACACTTGCCCTGTGGACCTCCACTCTGGGAAAGCCTACAGAGAAAGCCCAAACAGTTAACATTGCACACACACATTTTGACTTATCAAGTGTTCAAAGCTGTCACTCAGAAGAAAAAGTACCACTCTCCCAATATGGAAAACGACCACAGTGGAGTACTAATAAATGAAGGACATAATTAGCAAAAATTAAAAACCCAAGTGACAGTATGTCTTTCTTATTGGGCCTGATTCAGGTCCGGATGCTTCTGCAGCTGTAGTCACAAAGTACGTATGCTGTGTACTTGCGCATGTGCAGGAGCTGTGCTGCATATGTGCTGTACATGTCCTGCATCATTGAATGTAGAACAGCTGCAAGCGTTAAGTGATTGACAGTCTGCAGCCATTTGGGGTGGGAGTGGCAGTGGCCTCCTTCTTGTGGGAGTGCCAAGGCCAGGAGGGGTTCGGTATGTTTTACCGGCTCCCGGGATGCCGAATGTCAGTATCCCTACATCGGCATACCAAGCTGTAGATTGCCGGCATGGGGGCAAGCACAACAAAGCCCCTTGCGGGCTCGTTGCACTAGCCACATCGCAGACTTGGTGGCTACGCTCGCCACAGGTTCTATTCTCCCTCTATAAGGGTGTCTTGGACACCCATAGAGGGGGAATCACTTACCTCACCGGTAAACATACTGTAACTGCAATAAAGGTGTTTCCATGCTGTGATGAAAAGTTGCTCAGATAGGGGTAAGCTCAGAAGCAAGCACAGCGCCTCTTATTTCTTTTAACTCAGTTGCAGAATCTGAGCGGGAAAAAAAACTGTCCTACAAGATTTAATGATTTTACTTCACGTCTTGTTGCCGAACTCTTGTTTAAATATAAAGATGTTGCATAAAAGTTTAGCACATCAGTTAAGTAAATTGATTCGATTGATCTTCAGTACAAAATGTGTCAACATTAGGACTAACTGTAATCTATAGCATGTTACACTGAACTCTAAGAAGTCTTTTGGGATTAGAGGCCATATAAACCAGATCCACAATGCATAAAAATGGCTTACAGCATGTTTGTAATTAAAACATTTATAGTTCTAATTACATTTAAACATGATCTTTAGCCAGGTTGCATACAAAGGGCAAGTGCTCTGTATAGGTAGCAAATCTCTACATGTGTACAGTTGCTGCTTATTTTATACAAATAATAAAGATCTTTGCAGACACAGGTGATCATCTCCAATGAGCAAGTTCATGATACTGAAGACTGAAGTGTAAAATCAGATCTTACGTAAGTAAACATATTCCAACTAAGCTAAACTTATAGTACTTACTTTTGCTCACGTTGTGAATTGAAATATTTGTGTTGTTTTCAAATGAGTGAAAAGCAAATTTGGGGGTTTAACCAGGTGCATAACTATAACAATCACAGCTCACAGAACTGCTAAGGGGCCCAAAGACACATGGAGGTATATTTACTAATGTTTGATATGGGGTTTTGGGTGAGTTTGCATCCGATTTACATTCAGTTTTGCATTTGGAGATTTACTAAAGGCAAAGCTGAATGTTAAATAAAATATACAGTATAGAACCAAATTCCACTCAAAATCAAATATTGGCAAAACATCTGTACTTAGGGGGTCATTCCGAGTTGATAGTTTGCTCGCAGTTTTTAGCAGCGTAAAAACGCATAGTCGCCGCCCATGGGGGAGTGTATTTTCGCTTTGCAGGAGTCAGAGCCGGATTAACAATGGGGCGGGTGGAGCTGCAGCTCCAGGCCCTCCCATGAAAATAGGCCCACAGGATCCCCTGCAGTGCTGTGCAGCCAGTATTGACCGGAGAAGAAAGAAAACCTGTCACCGACTCAGCAGCAGCTCAGCTCACCTGCTGGTCCTCCCCCCTCCCCTCACCTCCTTACCACCTGATCAGCAGGAACAATCCTATGCACCCACGGATAAATCTGAAGCTCCGCCCCTGGCCATATGAATCCCCGCCCCCTCCCTTGCTGGACCGAATGGCAGCACTTAAAAACACCCTCTTCCCCTGCTAGCAGAGGCTACTGAACACTATACCACCCTTGCCAGCCCCCCCTACCCCCAGCCAGAGTCTGCCGTCGTGGACACTAGGTATAGGAACCCCCTCCCTGCTGAAGGCTGTAGCCGTGGATAGTATAACTCCCTCCGCCAGCTGTACAGAGAAGATGCAGGGTGGGGGGACCAGAAGACAGCAGCCCTGGAGTCAGTCACACCTGAGATCTGCTGTTTTGGCTCCACCTTCTTAAAGGGACCTCTGCTTGATCACCCAGTGCGGATCCCACTCACAACTTAGGTGAGTTTGCATACAGTAGCTTTAACACTTTTCCTTTATCCCCCCGCTTACACCCCCCACTTCAAGTTTGTGTGTTTTGTACCCTTTCCCCTTTGTTCTACTTCATCCAGTGCTGCTCCACCTCATCTCTATATTCCATATCCCTCCCTATCTCTCTCCCTCTGTCTCTCCCTCTCTCTTTCTCCCTCTCTCTCTCTTCCTCTCTTTTTGTGTTTTGTTTTTAGCCAGGACCATTTTTGGTCCAGAAAACCCCGGAATGCCGTTCCTGAAGGTCTTTTCTAAAGTGACATGATCAGGAATGGGGTTCCGGAATGTCTGTGGCCTTCCCTGCTGTTGCTGCTGCTGCCGCTTCCCGGGTCTGAGGGGAAGAGAGCGCAGTGCACATCTCTCCTGCCCTTCACTTTGTCCCCGTCTCTGGTGGCCATTTAAGATGTTGCTCAGCCATCAGCCAATCAGAGCTCGTAGACCTGCAGCGGCAGCTCCTGATTGGCTGCCGGCCCGCAAGCTTTGATTGGCACACAAGTTGGCGCCATATTTGAAATGGCTGCCAGAGATGTGACACACTGACTCAGTGAGGGGCAGGAGAGACGCTTCCTGCCCTCAGACACAGGAATCAGTGGCAACAGCGGAGGTGAGCACTATAGTGGGGGAATTGTGTAACTGGCACTACTGGGGACATTGTGTAACTGGCACTACTGGGGGCATTGTGTATTTGTCACTACTGGGGGACATTGTGTATCCAGCACTACTGGGGGCTTTGTGTATCCGGCACTACTGGGGGCATTGTGTAACTGGCACTACTGGGGGCATTGTGTAACTGGCACTGCTGGGGGCATTGTGTAATTGGCACTGTTGGCGGCATTGTATATCTGGCACTACTGAGGGCAGTATGTGTATATATGGCACTATTCAGCGCTTTATGTGTTTAAAAAAAACCCATTAATGCACCAATTTATGCCCTGTCCCTTTGGTAGCTCCACCCACATTTCCTGCCACCTCTGCCCAAGGGGGCTGCAAGTGTCACCCCAGCAGGAGATAAAGGGCCTGCAGTAAAGGCATGTGCTAAACTACTGGGTTTGTCTGGTGTGTGGTGTAACGTGAATAACGGACACTATTGTGCAGTGTAATGTGAATAATGTACACTACTCTTCAGTGCAATGTGAATTAGTGCTCTTCTGTGGCCATGCCCCTTCCCCACAAAGTCACAGCCCTTTATTTTTGGTGGGCGATCCCTGTTTTGAATATGGGAAAGGGAGAGGAAGCAATTCTCTTTTGGCACAGGGCACAAACAGTGTATAACATGATGGGCAATACAGTGCTCTCTGTTTTATCAATGGCCACTGATGCTCTGCTCTGTATTATCTAGCAGTCACTGTAATGCGCTCTGTATTATATGGCATTCACTTCAATGTTCTCGGTATTATATGGCTGCCACTTCAATGGCGGTCACTGTAATGATATCTGCATTATTAATTTAATTTACTGCAGTGGCTAGGTATGCAGATTAAGCACTAATATAAATATGGAGGAACCACAATACAGGCCACACCTCCTATATAGACCAGGCCCACACATCACTAGTCATACCGACACAGCGTTTGTCATAACCCCTGCATCGACACACAATAGGCCCTTCCTGATTTTCAGCTCCAGGCCCCAATGGACCTTAATCTGGCACTGGCAGGAGTGCAGCAGAGCGCCTGCAAACACATTTTGTGCAAAACAAGAGCAGCCCTGTAGTTACTTATCCTGTGCGATGATTGCTGCGATGAGAGACACGGTAATGACATCAGATACCCACCCAGCAAACGCCTGGCCACACCTGCATTTTTCCAAACACTCCCAGAAAACGGTCAGTTGACACCCGGAAATGCCCTCATCCTGTCAATCTCCATGCGATCTGCTGTGCATTTGGAATCGTCGTTAGAACCAGTGCAAAACCACAAAGTATTTTGTACCCGTACGACGCGCGTGCGCATTGCGGTGCATACACATGCACAGATTAGCCGTTTTTTTCACTGATCGCTACGCGGCAAACAACGGCAGCTAGCGATCAACACGGAATGACCCCCTTAGTCTTTCATAGATGGATATAGGATCCCCTGATTTACTATCATTCGATTTTAACTAGTGATGAGCGGGTTCGGATCTTCGGGAACCGAACCCGCCCGAACTTCACCTTTTTTTCCACGGGTCCCAGCAACTCGGATCCTCCCGCCTTGCTCGGTTAACCCGAGCGCGCCCCAACGTCATCATCCCGCAGTCAGATTCTCGCGAAATTCGTATTCTATATAAGGAGCCGCGCGTCGCCGCCATTTTTCACTTGTGCATTGGAGATGATCGTGAGAGGACGTGGCTGGCGTCCTCTCAGTTTCTATGTTCAGTGGGCTGCAAATATCTGTGCTCAGTGTGCTGCAAATATCTGTGCTCAGTGTGCTGCAAATATCTGTTCTCAGTGTGCTGCAAGTGCAAATATCTACGTTCTCTGCATGAAAAAAACTCCATATCTGTGCTCAGTGTGCTGCAAATATCTGTGCTCAGTGTGCTTTATTGTGGGGAATGGGGACCACCAGTATTATATAGTAGGAGGACAGTGCAGAGTTTTGCTGACCAGTGACCACCAGTATTATACGTTCTCTGCCTGAAAAACCCTCCATATCTGTGCTCAGTGTGCTGCAAATATCTGTGCTCTGTGTGCTAATTGCTTTATTGTGGGGACTGGGGACCAGCAGTATTATATAGTAGGAGGATAGTGCAGAGTTTTGCTGACCAGTGACCACCAGTATTATACGTTCTCTGCCTGAAAAACGCTCCATGTCTGTGCTCAGTGTGCTGCAAATATCTGTGCTCAGTGTGCTAATTGCTTTATTGTGGGGACTGGGGACAACCAGTATTATATAGTAGGAGGATAGTGCAGAGTTTTGCTGACCAGTGACCACCAGTATTATACGTTCTCTGCATGAAAAACGCTCCATATCTGTGCTGCATTGTAGTATATAGTAGGAGGACAGTGCAGAATTTTGCTGACCACCAGTATAACTATATATATAGCAGTACGGTACAGTAGTCCACTGCTCTACCTCTGTGTCGTCAAGTATACTATCCCATCCATACCTGTGGTGCATTTCAGTTTTGCACAGTTTGCTGACCACCAGTATATATAATATATAGCAGTACGGTACAGAAGGCCACTGCTCTACCTACCTCTGTGTCGTCAAGTATATTATCCATCCACACCTGTGGTGCATTTCAGTTTTGCACAGTTTGCTGACCACCAGTATATATAATATATAGCAGTACGGTACGGTAGGCCACTGCTCTACCTACCTCTGTGTCGTCAAGTATACTATCCATCCATACCTGTGGTGCATTTCAGTTTTGCACAGTTTGCTGACCACCAGTATATATAATATAGAGCAGTACGGTACAGAAGGCCACAGCTCTACCTACCTCTGTGTCGTCAAGTATATTATCCATCCACACCTGTGGTGCATTTCAGTTTTGCACAGTTTGCTGACCACCAGTATATATAATATATAGCAGTACGGTACAGTAGGCCACTGCTCTACCTACCTCTGTGTCGTCAAGTATACTATCCATCCATACCTGTGGTGCATTTCAGTTTTGCACAGTTTGCTGACCACCAGTATATATAATATATAGCAGTACGGTACAGTAGGCCACTGCTCTACCTACCTCTGTGTCGTCAAGTATACTATCCATCCATACCTGTGGTGCATTTCAGTTTTGCACAGTTTGCTGACCACCAGTATATATAATATATAGCAGTACGGTACAGTAGGCCACTGTTCTACCTAGCTCTGTGTCGTCAAGTATACTATCCATCCATACCTGTGGTGCATTTCAGTTTTGCACAGTTTGCTGACTACCAGTATATATAATATATAGCAGTACGGTACAGTAGGCCACTGCTCTACCTACCTCTGTGTCGTCAAGTATACTATCCATCCATACCTGTGGTGCATTTCAGTTTTGCACAGTTTGCTGACCACTAGTATATATAATAT
The DNA here is from genome assembly GCF_028390025.1 of Pseudophryne corroboree. Taxonomy (NCBI): domain Eukaryota; kingdom Metazoa; phylum Chordata; class Amphibia; order Anura; family Myobatrachidae; genus Pseudophryne; species Pseudophryne corroboree. The sequence goes on along the minus strand of NC_086450.1, from coordinate 313,573,966 downwards.
ATAGCAGTACGGTACAGAAGGCCACTGCTCTACCTACCTCTGTGTCGTCAAGTATATTATCCATCCACACCTGTGGTGCATTTCAGTTTTGCACAGTTTGCTGACCACCAGTATATATAATATATAGCAGTACGGTACAGTAGGCCACTGCTCTACCTACCTCTGTGTCGTCAAGTATACTATCCATCCATACCTGTGGTGCATTTCAGTTTTGCACAGTTTGCTGACTACCAGTATATATAATATATAGCAGTACGGTACAGTAGGCCACTGCTCTACCTACCTCTGTGTCGTCAAGTATACTATCCATCCATACCTGTGGTGCATTTCAGTTTTGCACAGTTTGCTGACCACCAGTATATATAATATATAGCAGTACGGTACGGTAGGCCACTGCTCTACCTACCTCTGTGTCGTCAAGTATACTATCCATCCATGCCTGTGGTGCATTTCAGTTTTGCACAGTTTGCTGACCACCAGTATATATAATATATAGCAGTACGGTACAGAAGGCCACTGCTCTACCTACCTCTGTGTCGTCAAGTATACTATCCATCCATACCTGTGGTGCATTTCAGTTTTGCACAGTTTGCTGACCACCAGTATATATAATATATAGCAGTACGGTACAGAAGGCCACTGCTCTACCTACCTCTGTGTCGTCAAGTATATTATCCATCCACACCTGTGGTGCATTTCAGTTTTGCACAGTTTGCTGACCACCAGTATATATATAATATATAGCAGTACGGTACAGTAGGCCACTGCTCTACCTACCTCTGTGTCGTCAAGTATACTATCCATCTATACCTGTGGTGCATTTCAGTTTTGCACAGTTTGCTGACTACCAGTATATATAATATATAGCAGTACGGTACAGTAGGCCACTGCTCTACCTACCTCTGTGTCGTCAAGTATACTATCCATCCATACCTGTGGTGCATTTCAGTTTTGCACAGTTTGCTGACCACCAGTATATATAATATATAGCAGTACGGTACGGTAGGCCACTGCTCTACCTACCTCTGTGTCGTCAAGTATATTATCCATCCACACCTGTGGTGCATTTCAGTTTTGCACAGTTTGCTGACCACCAGTATATATAATATATAGCAGTACGGTACAGTAGGCCACTGCTCTACCTACCTCTGTGTCGTCAAGTATACTATCCATCCATACCTGTGGTGCATTTCAGTTTTGCACAGTTTGCTGACTACCAGTATATATAATATATAGCAGTACGGTACAGTAGGCCACTGCTCTACCTACCTCTGTGTCGTCAAGTATACTATCCATCCATACCTGTGGTGCATTTCAGTTTTGCACAGTTTGCTGACCACCAGTATATATAATATATAGCAGTACGGTACGGTAGGCCACTGCTCTACCTACCTCTGTGTCGTCAAGTATACTATCCATCCATGCCTGTGGTGCATTTCAGTTTTGCACAGTTTGCTGACTACCAGTATATATAATATATAGCAGTACGGTACAGTAGGCCACTGCTCTACCTACCTCTGTGTCGTCAAGTATACTATCCATCCATACCTGTGGTGCATTTCAGTTTTGCACAGTTTGCTGACCACCAGTATATATAATATATAGCAGTACGGTACGGTAGGCCACTGCTCTACCTACCTCTGTGTCGTCAAGTATACTATCCATCCATACCTGTGGTGCATTTCAGTTTTGCACAGTTTGCTGACCACCAGTATATATAATATATAGCAGTACGGTACAGAAGGCCACTGCTCTACCTACCTCTGTGTCGTCAAGTATATTATCCATCCACACCTGTGGTGCATTTCAGTTTTGCACAGTTTGCTGACCAACAGTATATATAATATATAGCAGTACGGTACAGTAGGCCACTGCTCTACCTACCTCTGTGTCGTCAAGTATACTATCCATCCATACCTGTGGTGCATTTCAGTTTTGCACAGTTTGCTGACTACCAGTATATATAATATATAGCAGTACGGTACAGTAGGCCACTGCTCTACCTACCTCTGTGTCGTCAAGTATACTATCCATCCATACCTGTGGTGCATTTCAGTTTTGCACAGTTTGCTGACCACCAGTATATATAACATGTAGCAGTACGGTACAGTAGGCCACTGTTCTACCTACCTCTGTGTCGTCAAGTATACTATCCATCCATACCTGTGGTGCATTTCAGTTTTGCACAGTTTGCTGACTACCAGTATATATAATATATAGCAGTACGGTACAGTAGGCCACTGCTCTACCTACCTATGTGTCGTCAAGTATACTATCCATCCATACCTGTGGTGCATTTCAGTTTTGCACAGTTTGCTGACCACCAGTATATATAATATGTAGCAGTACGGTACAGTAGGCCACTGTTCTACCTACCTCTGTGTCGTCAAGTATACTATCCATCCATACCTGTGGTGCATTTCAGTTTTGCACAGTTTGCTGACTACCAGTATATATAATATATAGCAGTACGGTACAGTAGGCCACTGCTCTACCTACCTCTGTGTCGTCAAGTATACTATCCATCCATACCTGTGGTGCATTTCAGTTTTGCACAGTTTGCTGACCACCAGTATATATAATATGTAGCAGTACGGTACAGTAGGCCACTGTTCTACCTACCTCTGTGTCGTCAAGTATACTATCCATCCATACCTGTGGTGCATTTCAGTTTTGCACAGTTTGCTGACCACCAGTATATATAATATATAGCAGTACTGTACAGTAGGCCATTGCTCTACCTACCTCTGTGTCGTCAAGTATACTTTCCATCCATACCTGTGGTGCATTTCAGTTTTGCACAGTTTGATGACCACCAGTATAACTATATATATAGCCGTACGGTACAGTAGGCCACTGCTCTACCTACCTCTGTGTCGTCAAGTATACTATCCATCCATACCTGTGGTTCATTTCAGTTTTGCACAGTTTGCTGACCACCAGTATATATAATATGTAGCAGTACGGTACAGTAGGCCACTGCTCTAGCTACCTCTGTGTCGTCAAGTATACTATCCATCCATACCTGTGGTGCATTTCAGTTTTGCACAGTTTGCTGACCACCAGTATATTTTATATAGCAGTACGGTACAGTAGGCCACTGCTCTACCTACCTCTGTGTCGTCAAGTATACTATCCATCCATATCTGTGGTGCATTTCAGTTGTGCGCAGTATATATAGTAGTAGGCCATTGCTATTGATATATTACTGGCATATAATTCCACACATTAAAAAATGGAGAACAAAAATGTGGAGGTTAAAATAGGGAAAGATCAAGATCCACTTCCACCTCGTGCTGAAGCTGCTGCCACTAGTCATGGCCGAGATGATGAAATGCCATCAACGTCGTCTGCCAAGGCCGATGCCCAATGTCATAGTAGAGACCATATCAAATCCATAAAAATAAAGCTAAGTAAAATGACCCAAAAATCTAAATCAAAATCGTCTGAGGAGAAGCGTAAACTTGCCAATGTGACATTTACGACACAGAGTGTCAAGGAACGGCTGAGGGCCTGGCCTATGTTCATGGCTAGTGGTTCAGCTTCACATGAGGATGGAAGCACTCATCCTCCTGCTAGAAAACTTAAAAGTGTTAAGATGGCAAAAGCACAGCAAAGAACTGTGCGTTCTTTTAAATCACTAATCCCCAAGGAGAGTCCAATTGTGTCGGTTGCGATGCCTGACCTTCCCAACACTGGACGGGAAGAGGTTGCGCCTTCCACCATTTGCACGTCCCCTGCAAGTGCTGTAAGGAGCACCCGCAGTCCAGTTCCTGATAGTCAAATTTAAGATGTCACTGTTGAAGTACACCAGAATGAGGATATGGGTGTTGCTTGCACTGGGGAGGAAATTGACAAGTAGGATTCTGATGGTGAGGTGGTTTGTTTAAGTCAGGCACCCGGGGAGACACCTGTTGTCCGTGGGACGAATATGGCCATTGACATGCCTGGTCAAAATAAAAAAAAAATCACCTCTTCGTGTGGAATTATTTCAACAGAAATGCGGACAACTGGTGTCAAGCCGTGTGTTGCCTTTGTCAAGCTGTAATAAGTAGGGGTAAGGACGTTAACCACCTAGGAACATCCTCCCTTATACGTCACCTGGACCGCATTCATCAGAAGTCAGTGACAAGTTCAAAAACTTTGGATGACAGTGGAAGCAGTCCACTGCCAACTAAATCCCTTCCTCTTGTAACCAAGCTCCTGCAAACCACACCACCAACTCCCTCAGTGTCAATTTCCTCCTTAGACAGGAAAGCAAATAGTCCTGCAGCCCATGTCACTGTCAAGTCTGACGAGTCCTCTCCTGCCTGGGATTCCACCGATGCATCCTTGAGTGTAATGCCTACTGCTGCTGGCGCTGCTGTTGTTGCTGCTGGGAGTCAATCGTCATCCCAGAGGGGAAGTCGGAAGACCACTTGTACTACTTCCAGTAAGCAATTGGCTGTCCAACAGTCCTTTGCGAGGAAGATGAAATATCACAGCAGTCATCCTGCTGCAAAGCGGATAACTCTGGCCTTGGCAGCCTGGGTGGTGAGAAACATGTTTCCGGTATCCACCGTTAATTCACAGGGAACCAGAGACTTCATTGAGGTCCTGTGTCCCCGGTACCAAATACCATCTAGGTTCCATTTCTCTAGGCAGGTGATACCGAAAATGTACACAGACGTCAGAAAAAGAGTCACCAGTGTCCTAAAAAATGCAGTTGTACCCAATGTCCACTTAACCACGGACATGTGGACAAGTGGAGCAGGGCAGACTCAGGACTATATGACTGTGACAGCCCACTGGTATTGCCTCCCGCAGCAAGAACAACAGCGGCGGCACCAGTAGCAGCATCTCGCAAACGCCAACTCATTCCTTGGCAGGCTACGCTTTGTATCACCGCTTTCCATAAGAGGCACACAGCTGACAACCTCTTACGGAAACTGAGGAACATCATAGCAGAATGGCTTACCCCAATTGGACTCTCCTGGGGATTTGTGACATCGGTCAATGCCACCAATATTGTGCATGCATTACATCTGGGCAAATTCCAGCACGTCCCATGTTTTGCACATACATTGAATTTGGTGGTGCAGAATTATTTAAAAAACGACAGGGGCGTGCAAGAGATGCTGTCGGTGGCCCGAAGAATTGTGGGCCACTTTCGACATTCAGCCACCGCGTGCCGAAGACTGGAGCACCAGCAAACAGTCCTGAACCTGCCCTGCCATCATCTGAAGCAAGAGGTGGTAACGAGGTGGAATTCAACCCTCTATATGCTTCGGAGGATGGAGGAGCAGCAAAAGGCCATTCAAGCCTATACATCTGCCTACGATATAGGCGAAGGAGGGGGAATGCACCTGACTCAAGGATGAAGCCCTTAATTCGCTTAACCAGGATTCATGGGTGGTCAATCTGTTGAAATCAGAGCACTACATTTTGGCCGACGTGCTCGATCCTAGATTTAAAACCTACATTGTGTCTCTCTTTCCAGCAGACACAAGTTTGCAGAGGTTCAAAGACCTGCTGGTGAGAAAATTGTCAAGTCAAGCGGAACGTGACCCGTCAACAGCTCCTCCTTCACATTCTCCCGCAACTGGGGGTGCGAGGAAAAGGCTAAGAATTCCGAGCCCACCCGCTGGCGGTGATGCAGAGTAGTCTGGAGCGAGTGCTGACATCTGGTCCAGATTGAAGGACCTGCCAACGACTACTGACATGTCGTCTACTATCACTGCATATGATTCTGTCACCATTGAAAGAATGGTGGAGGATTATATGAGTGACCGCATCCAAGTAGGCACGTCAGACAGTCCGTACGTATTCTGGCAGGAAAAAAGAGGCAATTTGGAGGCCCTTGCACAAACTGGCTTTATTTTACCTAAGTTGCCCCCCCTCCAGTGTGTACTCCGAAAGAGTGTTTAGTGCAGCCGCTCACCTTGTCAGCAATCGGCGTACGAGGTTACTTCCAGAAAATGTGGAGAAGATGATGTTCATCAAAATGAATTATAATCAATTCCTCTGTGGAGACATTCACCAGCAAATGCCTCCTGAAAGTACACAGGGACCTGAGATGGTGGATTCCAGTGGGGACGAATTAATAATCTGTGAGGAGGGGGATGTACACAGTGAAAGGGGTGAGAAATCGGAGTAAGAGGAGGAGGTGGACATCTTGCCTCTGTAGAGACAGTTTGTGCAAGGAGAGATTGATTGCTTCTTTTTTTGGTGGGGCCCAGACCAACCAGTCATTTCAGTCACAGTCGTGTGGCAGACCCTGTCGCTGAAATGATGAGTTTGTTAAAGTGTGCATGTCCTGTTTATACAACATAAGGGTGGGTGGGAGGGCCCAAGGACAATTCCATCTTGCACCTCTTTTTTCTTTCATTTTTCTTTGCATCATGTGCTGTTTGGGGACTATTTTTGGAAGTGCCATCCTGTCTGACACTGCAGTGCCACTCCTAGATGGGCCAGGTGTTTGTGTCGTCCACTTGTGTCACTTAGCTTAGCCATCCAGCGACCTTGGTGCACCTCGTTTTTTCTTTGCATCATGTGCTGTGTGGGGACTATTTTTTAAATCTGCCGTCCTGTCTGACACTGCAGTGCCACTCCTAGATGGGCCAGGTGTTTGTGTTGGCCACTTGGGTCGCTTAGCTTAGTCACACAGCTACCTCATTGCGCCTCTTTTTTTCTTTGCATCATGTGCTGTTTGGGGACTATTTTTTTGAAGTGCCATCCTGTCTGACACTGCAGTGCCACTCCTAGATGGGCCAGGTGTTTGTGTCGGCCACTTGGGTCGCTTAGCTTAGTCATCCAGCGACCTCAGTGCAAATTTTAGGACTAAAAATAATATTGTGAGGTGTTCAGAATAGACTGAAAATGAGTGGAAATTATGGTTATTGAGGTTAATAATACTATGGGATCAAAATGACCCCCAAATTCTATGATTTAAGCAGTTTTTGAGGGTTTTTTGTAAAAAAACACCCGAATCCAAAACACACCCGAATCCGACAAAAAATTTTCAGGGAGGTTTTGCCAAAACGCGTCCGAATCCAAAACACGGCCGCGGATCCGAATCCAAAACCAAAACACAAAACCCGAAAAATTTCTCGTGCACATCACTAATTTTAACACAAATCAAACTACAAATTCCCAAAATACTAGACTAATAATAGGTGAGTTTAGCTTCTAGACAACAATCTATTGCCTAAACATTCATTACGATGACTATTATAGTAGAGATGAAGCTATACCGATGTTTTTGCGCATGTGCCAATGTCTAATAGCGATGGCACTTGCAGCGTTTACTTTTATGCAGAGTGATTGAAAGTCAGGCATTGTTTTGTGGGCATTGATGGGGGAGCAGTGGCAAAAACACAGGTGTATCGAGGTCATTTTTGGGGCATGTTGCTGCAAATCTATACTCAAGCAGCGTGGTACCAGCATCTTTGTTCAGGATCCGTGGCCGTTCACTTAATCGAGCTGCCGATTTTGGAAGGATTTGCGTGTGCGCTGGGAATGTGTACACAGTTGCTATGCCTATGCGATGCTCAGCTGGGCATCTCTGTACTTTTCAGGGCTGCTGTTTTTTTAAATTATTTTGCTCATCGTCATTGTGCACAATTGCAGCTGCCAATGAATCAGGCCAGATATTAATAATATATTAATAATACTGTAAAGGCTTCATATGACAGGTCCAAAAGACATGATTTTAAATGTTTTTATCAATTTTAAAAGAAATAAAAAAACACTTGAGGATCTGTGCACAACTCTAATGAAAAGGGTTATGTGGCTCGATGTGGATGTAGGAATTATGGGCCTCATTCAGAGATGGACGTAGAGCAGCTCCTGTGTCTTTGGATTCCCCGCCCCAAACGGTGACTGGCTGCGGCTTAGGGGGCACTGTACAGTATGTGATGATGCAGGACCCATTCTACAAATGAGCAGTACAGGTCCTGTGCGTGTGCAGATGCCCTAACATCGGAGATGTACACAAACCAGAATTAGAGAAACCACAGCAGCTGCCTGCATGCGATATATTTGGACCAATAGAAATAAATGAGGAATTATAAGTCCAAATCACTGGAATTAATTGGCAAAATCACTGTTATTCATAATTATATGTCCAAATCATTGGAATTAATTGGCAAAATCACTGTAATTCCTAATCATATGTCCAAATCACTGGAATTATTTGGCAAAATCACTGTAATTATACGTCCAAATCACTGGAATTAATTAGCTAAATCACTGGAATTATATGTCCAAATCACTGGAATTATTTGACAAATTCACTGTAATTAATAATTATACGTCCAAATCACTGGAATTAATTGGCAAAATCACTGTAATTACACATCCAAATCACTGGAATTAATTGGCAAAATCACTGTAATTATACATCCAAATCACTGGAATTAAATGGCAAAATCACTGTAACTAATAATTTTAATTCATATTTTAATTCATAATTATATGTCCAAATCACTGTAATTAATTGGCAAAATCACTGTAATTAATAATTATATGTCCAAATCACTGTAATTATTTGGCAAAATCACTGTAATTAATAATTATACGTCCAAATTTCTGGAATTAATTGGCAAAATCACTGTAATTATACATCCAAATCACTGGAATTAATTGTCAAAATCACTGTAATTCATAATTATATGTCCAAATCACTGGAATTAATTGGCAAAATCGCTGTAATTAATAATTATATGTCCAAATCACTGGAATTAATTGACAAAATCACTGTAATTATACATCCAAATCACTGGAATTAATTGGCAAAATCACTGGAATTATACGTCCAAATCACTGGATTTACTTGGCAAAATCACTGTAATTATACATCCAAATCACTGGAATTAATTAGCAAAATCACTGTAATTCATAATTGTATGTCCAAATCACTGGATTTAATTGGCAAAATCACTGTAATTAATAATTATATGTCCAAATCACTGGAATTAATTGGCAAAATCACTGTAATTATACGTCCAAATCACTGGAATTAATTGGCAAAATCACTGTAATTATACATCCAAATCACTGGAATTAATTTGCAAAATCACTGGAATTAATAATTATACGTCCAAATCACTGGAATTATACTGCAAAATCACTGTAATTATACATCTAAATCACTGGAATTAATTGGCAAAATCACTGTAATTAATAATTATACGTCCAAATCACTGGAATTAATTGACAAAATCACTGTAATTATACATCCAAATCACTGGAATTAATTGGCAAAATCACTGGAATTATACGTCCAAATCACTGGATTTACTTGGCAAAATCACTGTAATTATACATCCAAATCACTGGAATTAATTGGCAAAATCACTGTAATTCATAATTGTATGTCCAAATCACTGGATTTAATTGGCAAAATCACTGTAATTAATAATTATATGTCCAAATCACTGGAATTAATTGGCAAAATCACTGTAATTATACGTCCAAATCACTGGAATTAATTGGCAAAATCACTGTAATTATACATCCAAATCACTGGAATTAATTTGCAAAATCACTGGAATTAATAATTATACGTCCAAATCACTGGAATTATACTGCAAAATCACTGTAATTATACATCTAAATCACTGGAATTAATTGGCAAAATCACTGTAATTAATAATTATACGTCCAAATCACTGGAATTATTTGGCAAAATCTTGGTATCGTCTGTCTAGTGAAGTGGAATCTAGATGGGATTTTGTACCAGGGACACAATACCTCCATCAATTGTCTAAATCCCACTGCACTAATGGTGGATAACAGATGCATGTCTAACACCAACATAAGTGTCAAGGCCACAGTTATGAGGGCTTCCATCGTCATGTGAAGCTGAACCACTAGTCATGAACATAGGCAAGGGCCTCAGCCATTCCTTGCCACTCCATGTCGTAAATGGCATATTGCCAATTTATGTTTCTCCTCAGACCATTTTAATTTCTTTTTTTTGGGGGTCTTTTTACTGAACTTTGGCTTTTTGGATTTTACATGCCCTCTACTATCACCATGGGCATCAGCCTTGGCAGACGACGTTGATGGCAGCTCATCATCTATGTCATGGCCAGTGGCAGCAGCTTCAGCACTAGGTGGAAGTGGTTCTTGATCTTTCCCTATTTTATCCTCCAAATGTTTGTTCTCCATTATTTTTCTGGAGTTATATAACACAATATGTGGCACAAGAGAGTATACCCCTACACCTCACATGGCAAACCCTGTAAAAATTATTTGGATTAAATATTAATAACCCCTTTATTTGGAGTAAATAATATACAGCACAGGACAGCACCACTGAACTTATATGTCAGCCTCGTTTTCCAAACCACAGTCCACAGTCCTTGTCTCCAGCCACGTCTTCAACCATCATCCACAGTTCCACAGTTCATCATCTACAGTCTCGTCTTTCAAATCACAGTCTACAGTTCTTTGCCTCCAGCCACGTCTTAACCATCGTGCTCCAGCCTCGGTTCTCTACCTCAGCCCTGTACATAATAAATACTTTCCATTGACTCTCAAACCCCGCCTATGTTCTTCATTGCTCCGTGTCCCATGCGAAGGAACTATATCCAGCCCCCTCATCTGGTTCAATCACAGCCTGCTACCTCCTCGGGCAAATCTCAGCTGCCAGATCCTCAAACTCTGCTAGACGTGACAGTAAGCACTGGCCCAATGGATTCGACGGGTGATCAGTCCTCAGGAGGGGATTCAACTACAGATATCTGATCTCGCATAAGTAAGCAGGAGGCCACACAATCTCAAATCGTGCAGTTCATGCAGAGTATGTCCGAACTTCTCAATTCTCTCTGTGTTTCCATGACGGCCTCTCAAGTATCTACAGCTGCTCCCACATTAGCATCTCCGGTCCCGCTTCCTCCTCTACCAGTACCACTTCCACGGTTGCATTTGCCACCTCCCAATAAATTTGATGGGAATCCAAAACAATGCCGCGGGTTTCTTAACCAGTGCGAAATCCAGTTCGAACTACAGTCGGCCAACTTCCCATCGGCACGAACCAAAGTAGCCTATATAATTTCTTTACTTACTGGGCAAGCGTTGGAATGGGCTTCACCTTTGTGGGAGAGGATGGATCCCTTCTTATCTAACTATCCAGAATGCGTGGCCACCTTCCGAAAAATCTTCGACGAACCGGGCAGGACTTCAGCTGCCTCGTTGGAGATCCTGCGTTTGCGTCAGGGCACGTGTACGGTCAGTCAGTACGTGATCCAGTTTCGCACCCTTTCCTCGGAACTGAACTGGAACGAGTAGGCTCTCATTGCAGCTTTCTGGAGCGGTCTCTCCGAAAAGATCAAAGATGACCTCGCAACTCAGGACGTACGTGATAAGTTGGATACACTAATTTCTTTATGCAATAAGTTAGTCCTGAGGTACAGAGAACGATGTATAGAGAGGTATCGCCCTAAGCCTAGAGTTGTTCTTCCACCAACACCGTCATCACCAACTGTGGAAGAACCCATGCAGATTAATCGTTCCCACCTCTCTAATGAAGAACATCAGAGACGGCTACAAGGGAACCTCTGCCTGTATTGTGGTGCATCTGATCACTTTATTAAAACTTGCAATCTACGTCCGGGAAACGCCCGCTCCTAGTTTGTGCTGGAGAGGTCAAGCTAGGAGAATTCTCAGAATTACATACCAAGAAAGAGTTTGTCCTGTTAACCCAATTGGAGCTCCCTTCTTCTTCTCTTCTCATCCCTGCACTACTCGACTCCGGAGCCGCCGAAAGCTTCATTACGTCAGCTCTGGTCAAACGATCTGGAATACAAACAGTTCCTTTGGATCGTACCATTTCTGTTACCGCAGTGGATGGAAGTTATATCCCTGAGGGTATTATATCCTTTCGTACTATTCCTCTCAAGATGAAGGTCGGAGTTCTCCATTCAGAAGAAATCTCTTTCCTTGTAGTTCCTAAAGCCTCTCATGAACTAATCCTAGGGTTTCCATGGTTAATCAGACACAATCCCCACATAGATTGGCAAACTATGGATGTTCTCTCTTGGGGACAAGACTGTTTTCAGAACTGTTTACCTTCAGTTAGACCTCTCTGTTCTTCCAGCCCTTCCAGCCTTCCAATGGAGTACCAAGCTTTTCAAGATGTTTTCAGTAAGCAAGGGGCGGACACCTTGCCTCTGCATCGTACTTGGGATTGTCCCATTGAGCTAGTACCGGGTAAGACTCCTCCCCGAGGTCGAATTTACCCTCTCTTCCCGAGACACAGGCCATGTCGGAGTATATCTGGGAGAACTTGGAGAAAGGGTTCATCAGGTCTTCTACATCTCCGGCTGGAGCTGGATTTTTCTTTGTCAAAAAGAAAGATGGGGGGTTGCGGCCCTGTATTGACTATAGAGGTCTCAATGACATAACAGTTAAGAACAGATATCCGTTACCTCTGATTCCAGAACTGTTCGACCGTGTTAAAGGAGCTACTGTATTTACTAAGTTGGACGTACGGGGGGCCTACTATCTTATACGTATTCGCCCAGGGGACTAATGGAAGACGGCATTTAATACCCACGATGGCCATTACGAATACCTGGTAATGCCTTTTGGCCTATGTAACGCCCCAGCTGTCTTTCAAGAGTTCGTTAACGAAATCTTCAGAGATCTTCTCTATGACTGCTTGGTAGTATATATGGATGACATCCTCATTTTTTCTAAGGATCTGAAGACCCATCGGGAACAAGTCAAAGAAGTATTAACTCGTTTACGAAGGAATCAGTTATTCTGTAAGTTAGAGAAGTGCACCTGTGAAGTACCCACAATTCCATTCCTCGGTTACATTCTTTCAGGGCAGAAGTTACAGATGGACCCCGCTAAAGTCCAGGCGATTCAGGATTGGGCACTTCCAGCTACCCTTAAAGGAATTCAACGTTTCCTGGGGTTTGCTAACTTCTACCGAAGATTCATTCAAAATTATTCTTCTGTCATAGCTCCTATAACCGCATTAACTAGGAAGGGAGCCGATCCTGCCAAGTGGTCTCCTGAGGCTTTGGAAGCTTTTTCATCTTTAAAGGAGGCCATCACGACTGCTCAAGTTCTTCGACAACCCGATCTCAGCCGTCCGTTCTTGGTGGAGGTTGATGCCTCTACTGTGGGAGTGGGAGCAGTATTATCCCAGCTTTTCGAGGACAAGAAGGTCCATCCCTGTGCATTCTTCTCGCGAAGATTCTTCCCCGCTGAGCAGAATTATGCTATTGGGGAACAGGAATTACTGGCAATTAAGTTGGCCTTTGAGGAGTGGAGGTATTTGTTGGAGGGAGCTCAGCATCCAATTTTGGTAACTACAGATCACAAGAACCTCCTGTATCTACAGTCAGCCCGATGTCTGAACCCACGCCAAGCAAGATGGGCACTCTTCTTTACCCGTTTTAATTTTAAACTCAGTTACCGACCAGGTTCCCTCAACAAAAAGGCAGATGCCTTATCTCGCTCCCTAAGTTCAGAAGAACCCTCTGACTGTTCAAAAGAGCAATTTATCCTGGAATCCACCTCTTTTTCTGCAACTAATACCTCTCCACTTCCTCCTCCAGGGAAGATCTTCGTTGCACCAAATCTGCGCAAAAAACTTCTCACATGGGATCACTCCTCCTCCTTCATGGGCCATGTGGGCGGTCATAAGACACTTAAGTTCATTCAGCGCTCCTACTGGTGGCCTCATCTCAGGACTGACATTCAGGAATTCGTGGCTGCCTGTACAAAATGTGCTCAGCATAAAAGTCCCAAAGGTCCACCAGCCGGGTTACTCCATCCATTACCGGTACCACTAAGACCATGGACGCATATTTATATGGACTTTATTACAGATTTACCTATGTCTGGTGGGCGGAAGACCGTATGGGTCATAGTTGACCGATTCTCTAAAATGGCACACTTTGTTCCTCTGGCTAACCTTCCATCTGCATCCCAGTTGGCAAAATTGTTTATAGCAGAGATCTTTTGACTCCATGGTCTACCACAGGAAATCGTGTCTGATAGAGGTCCTCAATTTGTGTCCAAGTTTTGGAGATCCCTATGTTCTGCTCTTGGCGTGAAATGAAACTTCTCCTCAGGCTATCATCCCAAAACGGATGGTCAAACAGAGAGAGTGAACCAGTATCTGGAGACTTTTCTGCGTTTATTCATGTCCTCCTCACAGGACAACTGGCTGGACTTCCTCCCTTTCGCAGAATTTGCCCATAACAATCTTTATCACTCTGCCACAAAATCTTCTCCATTCTTCATTAATTATGGTTACCATCCAAGAGTTCCTGACTTCCAACTTCTGCCTACGCTCGAGGGCCCTCATTCCGAGTCGTTCGCTCGTTCTTTTTTTTCGCATCGCAGTGAAAATCAGCTTAGAGCGCATGCGCAATGTTCGCACTGCGACTGCGCTAAGTAATTCTGCTATGAAGAAAGGATTTTTACTCACGGCTTTTTGTTCGCACCGGCGAACGTAGTGTGATTGACAGGAAATGGGTGTTACTGGGCGGAAACACGGCGTTTTATGGGCGTGTGGCTGAAAACGCTACCGTTTCCGGAAAAAACGCAGGAGTGGCCGGAGAAACGGGGGAGTGTCTGGGCGAACGCTGGGAGTGTTTGTGACGTCAAACCAGGAACGACAAGCACTGAACTGATCGCACAGGCAGAGTAAGTCTGGAGCTACTCTAAAACTGCTAAGTTTTTTTTGTTCGCAATATTGCGTAAACTTCGTTCGCACTTTTAAGATGCTAAGATACACTCCCAGTAGGCGTAGACTAAGCGTGTGTAACTCTGCTAAATTCGCCTTGCGACCGATCAACTCGGAATGAGGGCCCAGGTTCCTGCCGCAGAGTCAACACTTCGACAACTTACTGAAGCCTGGAAACAAGTTCACAAGACTTTGCTCAAGACTTCTAAGAGATATAAGACCTATGCAGATCTGAAACTAAAAGCTGTACCAAGCCTTAAGGTAGGAGATCGTGTTTGGGTTTCCACACGTAACCTAAGATTAAAGGTCCCTACAAAAAAGTTTGCTCCCAGATTTATTGGGCCTTACCCAATCGAAAAAGTGTTGAATCCTGTGGCTTACAAAGTGAAATTAACTCCGCAGTTAAGAATTCCTAATGCATTTCATATTTCTCTCTTAAAACCATTGGTACTTAATCGGTTCAGAGCCGCTCTGCCTAAATCACCCAAAATCCAATCAGCACATGGAGACGAATTTGAGATTCACAAGATCCTTGATTCTCACAGACGTTATGGTCGCATCCAGTACCTTGTCGATTGGAAGGGGTATGGGCCAGAGGAGAGATCTTGGGTAGATGCAAAGGATGTCCATGCTCCAAGACTTCTTCGGACATTTCATGCCAAGTTTCCAACTAAACCACATAGGTTTCCGGAGTCCACCCGCAAAGGGGGGGGGGGGGGTACTGTCAGCATCCGGAGTCTTACCGGTATGCTGTGGCCGCGGGGCTGGCTTCCTTGGTGATGTGCGGGCAGCGGCGGAGGTGGGCTGCTGCACCAGATCCGTGGGCAGCAGTAGTGGCGGTGAGGGGGTCCGCTCGTGGTGGCGGGACGTCGCTACAGTGGGTCGCTCTTGCTGAGCCATTGCTAGGAGACCAGGGGCAGTGAGCAATGTAGCTTTGCAAAAAGGTCTGCATTACTGGGCGCCGCCATGTTGGAGACCAAGTTTTGAGCGTAGTTCCTGTTTCCTGTCTCTTCCAGCCAATCCAGGGGAAGCTCTCCCTATAAAAGGGGGCTGGTTTAGGACAGGGATGCCAGTGCTTTAAGTTACAACCCTGTTGTAGGTGCTTTAGCCTGTGCTCCCAGGATTCCTGCTGTATTCTGGCTCCTCCTGATCCTGCTTGGTTGGTTCTCTGTTGCTGCTGCAGCCCTGCCGTTCCTACCCTGCTACTGCCTGTGGAAGCGCCCCTGGAAAACCCGGTCCAGTAAAACTCTTTGGGCACAGTCGGCCTCGAGTCTTCTGCCTCGTCTTTCAAGCCACACTCCACAGATCTCCTTCACCAGCCATGCCTTTGTACCACTGACCACCGCCTGCAGATTATTATCTTCAGCCTCGTTTTCCAAACCACAGTCCACAGTCCTTGTCTCCATCCACGTCTTCAACCATCATCCACAGTTCCACAGTTCATCATCTACAGTCTCATCTTTCAAATCACAGTCCACAGTTCTTTGCCTCCAGCCACGTCTTAACCATCGTGCTCCAGCCTCGGTTCTCTACCTCAGCCCTGTACATAATAAATACTTTCCATTGACTCTCAAACCCCGCCTACGTTCTTCATTTCTCTGTGTCCCATGCGAAGGAACTATATCCAGCCCCCTCATCTGGTTCATTCACAGCCTGCTACCTCCTCGGGCAAATCTCAGCTGCCGGATCCTCAAACTCTGCTAGACATGACAATTATACGGCAATATCAAAGGAATTATACACCAGTATCACAGGAATTATACGCCAGTATTCCGAGAATTATATGGCAATCTCACAGGAATTATACGGCAATGTCACAGGAATTATACGCCAGTATCACAGGAATTATATGGCAGTATCACAGGAATTATTCGGCAGTATTCCAAGAATTATACGGCAATGTCACAGGAATTATACGCCAGTATTTCGAGAATTATATGGCAAAATCACAGGAATTATACGCCAGTATTCCGAGAATTATGCGGCAATGTCACAGGAATTATACGCCAGTTTTCCGAGAATTATACGGCAATATCACAGGAATTATACAGCAATATCATAGGAATTATACACCAGTATTCCGAATATTATATGGCAATATCACAGGAATTATATGGCAGTATCACTGGAATTATATGGCAATATCACTAGAATTATACGCCAGTATCCCAGGAATTATACACCAGTATCACAGGAATTATACGGCAATATCACGAGAATTATACGGCAGTAACACTGGATATATGGCAGCAGAGGACACCACCACTGTGACTGGTCACTGGACTGATGCTGCACCAGACACTTCCCCTGGTCTAATGCAGGACAACACAGCACCACTGAAAGGGACTTATACAGCTACACTGGATATATGGCAGCAGAGGACACCACCACTGTGACTGGTCACTGGACTGATGCTGCACAAGACACTACCCCTGGTCTGATGCAAGACAACACAGCAAAAATGCAAGGGACTTATACAGCAGCCAGCAGCACTGGGGACACATAGCAGCAGAGGACACCAACACTGTGACTGGCTGGACTGATGCAGCATAAGACACTGACTACACTGGACTGGACTGAGCAGCACAAGACAGCACAAGACTTGCCACCCCACTTTCCCACCCCAACACAGACACTGAGGACGGAGACATGTCCTCTCACTATACTCTCCGAGAATGGAGTGAATATGGGCGCGACGCACGGCTCCTTATATGGAATCCAAATCCTGCGAGAATCCAACAGCAGGATGATGACGTTTTGCCACGTTCGGGTTTCCACAGTCCGGATCACTGACTAATGGCTGACAGTGATCCGGTCTGTGGAAATACTCCCTTTGTTGAACTCATACCTTTTGAAGGTGAGGGAGTATACATATCTACATCACTTACCGGACACTTTTTTCACTGATGGAATTATTAAGAAATTGTCTATGTATAACATTTTTGAAAGATCTTATGTAAACGATTTTTTATGAATATTTTGTTATTAAATATTTTATTCTAATTGGCCTTGGGCCATTTGTTTGGGTGACTTTCTGGTGAGGGGTTATCCATTTTAGGAACCCAGAAAATCCTGCACAGTATAAGATATACCCATTGGGAAGGATTTCCGTCAAATCTATACAATCAATACAGCGCACTCAGGAATTGTTTTTTCTGGTCTATGTTAATTTGAGATTTGGCAACGGTGATCTCACCTGTAGTGCTGCTTTTCTTTTGAGCGCAAGATAAAGATATTTGTGTTATATATATATATATATATATATATATAAAACAGGAAATCCACAATAGAAAGCAGCGACACTCGGAGACGTTCATCAATCACAAAAGGTGTATTTCAAAAACTGAAACCATCACTAGCCCCTTTGTCAAGGTGAGTAATGACAATAAGAACAATAACATACCTTATATACAGAAGAGAAGCCCACCAGTGCATTGCATCTGCTAGTCAGTACAGCCGTCCATTCCGTTTCCGGATGCCCGGGTCCTATGTCACTACAGAAGCACCGGGTAACCAAGGCAAACAGGACACTGACTGTCCGGACCATGGCGCTACATAACAAATAACAAAGTGTGGCATTATAAATATTTACAGACTCAACACCTCAAAACAACAAATGACAATTACATTGAACACGGCTGAAATGGGTAGCGAAAACAAAAGGCAAAGAGATATATTACCTTTAATAAGAAACATTGCTAAGGGAATTAGAGCCCTGGAACCTGATCTATAACATACTGTATCTCGGGGAGGTGTCAGTGGCTACTGATTCTCACAATCTCACAGAGACAAAAAATTTGTTCACAATGCAGTAAATAAATAACTTCTAAAGGGAAAAGAATCCTGTCCATGGAATCCGGATCATAGACTTAATAAGGGGTCAGTGTAAAATATCAAGGTGTGCTTGGTTTAGATCTCAGATCGTAATCAGCCTGTAGTTAATTACACAGTAGGCCACAAATATACAAGCAGTGACCAGGCAGGGAAATAATGTTCTGAGCTGACCAAAAACTAGAATCTAAAAATATAATGTGAATGTATAATGTGAATGTAGCTGAAGGTGCTTAATATTAATTATCTCTGTACATGTTATATCTGCCCCACCTGCACTGCACATGTTTTTAGAGAAAGATGTTGCTGCTGCGATCAGATCTGAATTAGGCCCATTGTATTTTTCATGCTTATTTTTGGAAATGGCATGACCCTCCTAGTTGACAGGAGAACTATTGCTTAAAACTCTGTTCACATACAGAGTATATATCTTTCCTATCTCCCAACTATTGGCCTAATTCAGACCTGATCGTAGCAGCAAATTTGTTAGCAGATGGGCAAAACCAAGGGGGTCATTCTGAGTTGAACACTCGCTAGCAACTTTTTGCAGTGCTGCGATCAGGTTAAAACTCTGCAAAACTGCGCATGCGTATGCACCGCAATGCGCAGGCGCATAGTACTGGGAACAAAGCGGATCGGCACTGGGCGATGGATTTAATGAAGAATCCATTTGCACAGCAAGGTGATTGACAGAAAGAGGGCGTTTACGGGTGTCAACTGACCGTTTTCTGGGAGTGTTTGGGAAAATGCAGGCGTGTCCAAGCGTTTGCAGGGCAGATGTCTGACGTCAATTCCGGCTCCAAAAAGAGTGAAGTGATCGCAGCGGCTACGTCCAGAGCTACTCAGAAACTGCAACAAATTTGCTAACTGCGATCAGGTCTGAATTAGGCCCAATATACAATAACATTTGATTGTTTTGGAGATTCCCTAGCTGCAAGACTCCTTCTCTGCAATATGTCTACTTGTCTCACTCTATAGAATAATTGTCCTTTTTTTATATATTAGGGCAAAGAAAGGGGCAAAAAAAGATAGAAAATAAAATTGCAACTGACAGAGGTGCAATGACTACTGCATGAATCAAATTACTTCTACTCTAAAAATGTCTTATTAATGAAAGTAAAGACAGCAACCAATACTTAATATACTGTGTTTATCACCTTATGAAGTATGACTTTGACACTGTGAATATTACTGTGCATAGTTTACATTTGATTTTTCCCCCCTAGATGTATTCTCAACATGTTAGCTACCACCAGGGTTTAAGTACTTACAACCAAAAGTTTCACTTAAAACATGATCGTTATACAAATGAAACAGTTACCATATGTTTTACAGTACCTTCAAGAAAATATCCTTATTTGTAAGTAGGACAATGCTTGGTTTAATTAAATATTCACTAGTGGGAATGCTTGAGCCACTGATTAATTTATGCATGCCTTAGAGAGCGAGGGTGGGATGTTTACACATAATTTTCTTGGGAAATATTGCATGATTCTATTGCAGAAAGAAGTCATTATTTTATAGTTCTTTTACACAAAGGCGTTGCTATCTCAGTAGGAATGCTTTGAAAACATATTGCCTTAACATGCCTCAACTACTGCATTAATATTTGCTACATCTGCTATATGATCTAGTCACAAGCTGTCAAAATATTTTACATTGTTTCTTGTGCTTCTTAACGACCTAAAAAACCTTTTACATATTGTTTATGAATTCAGCTGGGAACATGTTTGGCAATCAGGTGGACAATTAGCACGGGAAGTGGTCGCTAAGAGCAGTTGGGTAGTAAATTAATGTACTTTGGCGATAGGAATCAAAACACAGCTGTGTCTAGAAGAGACCTTTACTAACACAGATGGAAAGCCATGTTTATCTTTAAGAAGAATTCCTTATTTAGCACTAGTCATGGAGAAACTTATGTATTTGCTAATTTGTATTTATGAGCTTGCATTTGCGCTGCAACCTTGCTACCCTGCAGTGATATAAAACAATGTTGCATCATCCAAGGGCTTCACAAATATATGAGGCCTAGTGGAAAATTAAACATAGACAATGTTAGATTTGATTTGCTTTAACCCTTTATGTCCTCTTGTTCATTTGAATGAACATTATTAAAAAAAAATATTGCGTAGACTGTTGTGATGTCTGTCGCCATTCAATCCCAGTGTTTATTTAAATGTAAGAACATACTGTAAAAAGTTTCTGACAGATGGCAGCACTGGCTACTACGAGTGTGAAAGATGGCTTTGCCCAGAAAGATCACCACAAGGTGAATATCTCACTTCACAAGTAATTGGACGTACTTTATCAGTCAAATTTCAGCAAAATCATTATGCGCACAGTGGGGCAGATGTATTAACCTGGAGAAGGCATAAGGAAGTAATAAACCAGTGATAAGTGCAAGGTGATAAAGGCACCAGCCAATCAGCTCCTAACTGTTAATTTGCACATTGGTGCTGATTGGCTGGTGCGTTTATCACCTTGCACTTATCACTGGTTTATCACTTCCTTATGCCTTCTCCAGGTTAATACATCTGCCCCAGAAACATGAAGGGTTAATAGGGTTGCTTACTTTTGGATAACCCATTCTAGTTAGATGACCAGAAGTCTTGTAGACTGTTAGATGTCCATATCATCTAACAGTCCATCCACACTGACAGCATGGAGAGGAGAGTTTTTTGAGGGTGGTAAACTGAACCATTTGTAAGTATTAAAGCAACTAAAATGCAATTGTATAATGTAACCAGCTACCCTTCCACACTGCCAGGAGATTTTAACTACCTGTTGTTAGATATAATCTCTCTAAAATATTAATATAGTGCCCTATCCCATTCTTACTGTACTCTATTACTAGGATACCTACTGATGGGTGCTCAGTTGTGATCTATCATGGGTTATTATCTCCATTTCCTATTTGTTATATAGGAAAAGGAGCTCTAACACAAACGGAAATCACATTCCACAAAGTCAGGTTGCTAATAACCAACACACATACAGTATTTATATACAGTACTGTATCTCCCAGTTACGTTGTATTGTAAGTACCTGTGCGAAGTTTATAAAGTTCAGTAATTACCATACAACCACATATGTTATGTTCTTACTTTGCATATGCATATTTATATATATACATTTCTGTACAGATGTTAATTAGTTGATATAACAAATTCACTTATTACTAAAGAAATACTATAGTCTGACCTACTTCCTTAAACCGTCAGTGTATTGATAAACTATTCAAGAGGTGCCTACAAATTCTTATAAAAAATAGTTCTGTGCTTTGATGTGTCATCATTAATTTGTATCATGAACATTCTTAAAGGACAATAAGGCCCACTGTGTTTATTACTGACTTTACAGATAAATAACATATTTAATTTTAAGTAATTAGAATGTTCTGTACAAAATGGGTAATAAATGGCCTAACGACAGATGGCAGATTGTGACCTTAAAGCAGAAATAATAATTCAACCTTAATAAAGACATGAGACATTAGTTTCTGTAAAATTTGGTCAGCTGCATTATTTAAAAATGAAAACTATTATGAAGGCAGATTAAGGAATGGCCAGCGATCTGTAATGCCACTCAGTGCTATTACAACAGTAAGGGTGTGCGACCGGTGCCATTGAACAGAGCGCAGGGCTCTGTGGACGGCATGGTCTCTGTCCCACAGGCCTTGCTTCTGGCTAGCAGGGTGCCTGGAATAGCTCCCTACCAGGATTGCTGCTGCAGTGGCACCGGAACATTCTTTCAGGCTCTCCAGACAGGCACCCTGCAGTCTGGACTACTAATCAGGGCATCAACAGGACACTATGGTACGTGCTTCTGGCCGCACCACCTGTTTGTGCGGGACCAGTACAGTTTTGATCCCTGCTATGGCACTGTTGACACTTGACTAATGCAAATTAAATTTACAACACATATTAAAATAACTAACAGGCCATCAGCGCGTCTACCATTGACACATCCAGGCCCACTTGGTAGGGTAAAATCAGTTTGACCTGTGTACTGAATGTCAGCATACCTGATCAAACAAATTGCAACAAGATGGCCATTTGACTGTCATTCTTTCCTGCCAGAATGGGCAGATATCAATAATGCCACTTGGCTAATGCAAATTTAGATACCCTACTAATGACACAGGCCCACCCCACCCAGCAGAGTCATTAGGATTAAGTCAACCAACTACGTATATTAAAGATGAGTACAACTGATCAGACAAATTGCAGCCAGATGTTCTCTGGACTGTCATGCTTTTCTGCTCTAAAACTCTACAAACCTAAAAAGAGAGGGAGAGATGGCCTCAGCCAAGTTGCTGAAATTCTATAAACTCTAAACCCCACCCAAACCCCTGATACACTCAGCTACCATTGGATAATTAAAAATGTCAACCATCCACAACAACAAATACCACCCAGACAAACTGAAACTGCCAGTAATCTCAAAAAATCTGACCAGTTTGGGGGTTTAAAAGCAGTCAGGTTTAGGTTTGGCCCTCCATTATGATGATGTGTTATATTTTGCTATGAAAGTATTTTTCCTATGCCAGTAGCCATTTAGCAATTGTCTAATTGCCTTTTGATGTCTTATTGCTTATAATATATGCATAGCGGAAGTTATCCTACAGTATACTTACATTTCTATAAGAGCTGCAATAGAAATTTGGCAACACAAATGCTGATTTCGTCATCTGATTTGATGATTTTAGTCTAAGTCGTCCATACATCAACCAATGCATGGGTACAAGTGAAGTAACTGTAATATGATCTGATATAGTTTATGTAATAATCTATCAGATAGACATTATTATGTGTTCATGACAACTAAGGGGGTCATTCCGAGTTGATCGCTAGCTAAAAATGTTCGCTGCGCTGCGATTAAGGAAAAATCCGGCACTTCTGTGCATGCGTATTCGGTGCAGCGCGCACGCGCGACGTACTTTCACAATGGGCGATGTATTTTTACACAAGGTCTAGCGAAGCATTTCAGTCGCACTGCTGGCCGCAGAGTGATTGACATGAAGTGAGCGTTTCTGGGTGTCAACTGGCCGTTTTCAGGGAGTGTTCGAAAAAATGCAGGTGTGCCAGGAAAAACGCAGGCGTGGCTGGGAGAACGCAGGGCGTGTTTGTGACGTTAAATCCGAAACTGAACAGACTGAAGTGATCGCAAGCGCTGAGTAGGTCTGGAGCTACTCTGAAACTGCACAATTTTTTTTTGTAGCCGCTCTGCGATCCTTTCGTTTGCACTTCTGCTAAGCTAAATACACTCCCAGAGGGCGGCGGCTTAGCGTTTGCACGGCTGCTAAAAACAGCTAGCGAGCGATCAACTCGGAATGACCCCCTAAATCTCACCACCATTACTTACATTGATTTATATGTCCAGAATATGTTAAGTTAAAAGTTAAAAAATGTAAAATATATTAGAGCTATTGAGAGGGATCGCAGACCCTGCTGCCAGGGCTGGCTCCAGGCCTAATAGCACAATCAGGAGCCTCCGCTGCTGGTCCACGAGCTCTGATTAGCTGACAAACTGGCACCTGATTTGAAATGGCAGACGGCCGCCTTTACGAGTCCGGCGCTACAGCGTAGTCGCTTGTAAGGAGCTGGCCCTGCTTGCAATGCCCACATCTTGGGTCCTCTCTTGGCAGCGGATGCCACTATAGGGGGGCAGGGTCATCAAAAGCTGTAAGGTCCTGGGTACTGGGGGGGTAATGCTGAATTAGGGAGGCGTGGTCATGCCTCCTCCTAAAAAAATTAAAAAATGCTGTTGTCTCCATGCATTACCTCAGCATCCTCAGCAGCTGATTCAGTACCCCCCTACTCTGGAAAGTTTAAATAGTTCTCAATAGGGGATATTGCCCCCTCAGCAGCTGACTCAAGCCCCTCTCTGGTTCCTCCCAACAATGCTGACCCTCGCTAATCAATACTTGCACCCCCCCCTTCTCAGAGCTCCTCTAGGGGTGTGATATGCAGATCAATAGGTAAGTAATGGTCAGCAGCTCATTGCTGCTACCATAAAAGTTGTTTAATCAATTTTTTTGTATGTCTCTAAATTTGCTTCTGGCTACAGATCCAGGCATATTGCTAGAGTAACAAGGACCACCATGATTTGTCCAATCTTATTATCCCACATACTGTACAGTAGCCGCTATCTTGAAGCAAACAAATAGGTGCAGATGTGATTTACAAAATGTTACATGATTTAGATTTTTAATTAATTTCAAAGGAAAATGTGTTACACAAAGCACATTCAATTACACTATCCATTGAAATGAAAGGGGAAACTGATCCAAAACAAAGGACATAATACCAAAAATAGATACAGTAAAACAGAAGTAAAAAAAAAGAAAATCTAGAGCGCACAATAAGTATAATGCAGGGTTGGTGTAAACATTTTGGGTAATAACCAGCGGTAGCTCCTATCTCGTTTGGTAGGGGGACTTCCGCTGCCCTCATGTCGGAGAAGAGAGGTGACATCAATCCCCATTTCCCAGCACCTGTGCAATGGATCTGGCAATTAAAGGGACTAGCGCGTGAGCGAATGCCGCATTGTGACTGCGCATGCGAAAACTCCAGGCTTCTACGGATTGTGTCATTTGCAGTCCATAAGAAGCCAAATAGGGCTGACGAGGCAGAGAGTGTCTTCCTACAGGAAACTAGCTCTCTGATTATCGTAACCCAGTCTGGTTGTCCTGGAGGGGGGAAACAACTCCTAATGTGACTGCCTGTAGTGTCTGTGACTCAAAGTCAGGACATCCAATGTGAAGTCACTGACAGTTACAGTGAAGCCAGTGCGGTCAAGGTCTGCATCTGGCTTTACTGAAACTGAGCTGAGCTGGGTGGCGGATTCTATCGGGGGGGGGGGGGGGGGGGGCTGACCATAGGTAAAATCCGCTACTGGTGGTAACTTTCATGGGTTAAATATTACACCCACAAAAGGTACCAGATGAGGCAGCCATCTTGGGCGCACATTATACGATTAGTCTGGGTGGAATAGGTCACCTCTAAAGGAGATGACACAAAATGGGGTAACCAACATAGCTGTCAGGTTCATATATTTTGCATCCCATCCATGAGCTGTCATGTTGGGCGCACTGCGAAGGTTACACTGTGGGAGATAAGCTATGCAAGTACCTAAAAAACTAACACATGTGTAGTAGTATGATATTTTCTTGAATGGGCTGTAGGTCACTACCTGTTCAGTCTATCACAAGTGTTCAGCATGTAAACTTTGCTTGTGATTGGCTGGGCACCTCCTATTAATTTCTATAGACACCCACAGAAAAGCATTGCCCATTTAAATGAAAATGAAAAGTTGTGATAGCCCTCCAGTATAAAATTGCTCTGAATCAGCTTGTTACAAAATAATGTCATTCATGAAGTAGTAAATTTGTAGTTCAGTCAATTAATTCACAATTGTGTTATTGGGATTTTGAATAATTTGAACCTCAAGAACAAAATCAATCATCACTAGATTCCACCTTATGACTAGAGATGTAATATAGACTTTTATATAAAAATGACAAGACATTCTGACCAACTTTGAAACATTTTTTTAGGACATTTAATCAGGCAACATTGTACAAAAGTCTATAAAATATATTTTCCTACCTACTTTTCCATATACTAGAGAAAATTACAGTGTTCATAAAAATAAGAAAAACAAATACTGCTCAGTACATATAGAAAATGCTATTCCAAAATTATAATATTGCAAAATATGTCATTGTAAATTCCATTGTATATAAAATAAAATCTAATGTAAATTACCTAAGGCTGTGCTTAAGCATAAATGGGATTGTACAAAAGTTTGATGATATATTCCCTTTAATGTGAGGTTTACATATTCAGAAAGCTGGAAAATACAATACGACAATCCTCTCCAATGTTGTCACATTACATTATAGAAATAGCCTTTTTTTCACTGTTTGTGGTTGCATGTCAAAAACTGCTTTCTTAATCTATTATCTGTACTTCCATTAAGTCATTTTTATTCTGGCAAAATCCCCAGAGAAACCCTGTTATGGTTTGCATTCTGTGTAAGTGTAAACAGCCAGCAGTTAGAATACCAGCCACACATCACACCTGTGCATTATTTTCCCTGAAATCACACACTGTAATCAGAAAAAAATGAAAGCCACATATTGTACCTGTCAAGCACACTTTAGCTTTTGACCATTAAAAGCACTTGAGAAGTTGCTCATTCTAATTTGTACTGACAGTTGAAGATTTTGCATTTTCTTGTTTAGTTACCTACTTGACCAGTATTCAGCAAACAATTGTAAAGTGCGACGGAATATGCTGCGCTATATAAGAAACTGTTAATAAATAAACAGCCAAATTCACGATAGGTTTTTTTTTTCACATTTTTTTTTCTTAAGCAGTTTTAAGGTTTTGTTCAGAAAGTAATCTCTAGTGTGACAGCGTAACAGCTGTTGATGGCCCGTCCTAGTAGGGAACATCAATCCGCGTAGCCTATTATAACTGTTTAGGGGCATATGTTTTTATAATTGTTGCTTTGCCGCTATTCACTAAGTGAAACATGTAGAGACAGCGGTAATGATGATCGTTGTCCCTGTGAGTTTTATCTCTGGTATTTTGGAGGAGTTTTTCACAATTGAAGGGTTGTGGGGGGGGGGGGATGTGGAGATCGGATGCCCCCTCACACTTGCTGCTCTGCTTGTGAATAGATGCTGTGCAAATTCGCACAGCATCTATTCACCGGGCGAGAGGAAACAGGGCCATGGCCAGCAGTTCACAGAGCGCTGGGCATGCCCAAACAGTAACTACAATGGGGTATGGCTTTCGATCGCAACACTTTCCGTGAGGCCACACCCCATGCCCCCTAATTTCAGGCTTGCATCTTTGACACTCGCAGCTATCCATCTCCTCCCCAGCAAAAGTTCGGAGGTATATATTACTAGCAGTGAGAACACATGATATAATATGGGAGGAATTCAATTGCTACCATCTATATTGACGGGAGATCGCTGGCGCAATTCAGTTTTTTTTTTCTTGCACTGATCACAACCAAACAGACTAGGTTTAGCCATGTTAAATGGCTAAACCCAACCAAAGTGCTGGGGGCGATGCGAAAAATGTAATTTGGGCACCAAAACGGGTCACTTTTCATGGGGGAGGAAGGGGGGGGTGCGTTGGGGTTGCAAATAGAAATGTCAGTGCCAGCGGCCACCTGCGCCCAAATGGAGCAGCAATTTTATTGAATCTACGGCACGAATAACAAATAAATTCCCCACTATATGTTGGGAGGGGTGGGGGGTCAAATAAAGATAAATCATTTTCAGTTGTAACAGCTTTTTGTATTACTTAGCATACAGTAAGCGCAACAGACACACTACTGGTTTTACAATTGTGTGTTTGTGGTTCTGTTTAGGATTGACAGCTTGAAAAAGTGTTGAAAGAAGTAAAAGATATTTAATGGTAGGTCTTATCTTTAACACAACTTTCATGTCAACCCATGCTATGCAGAGAGTATGTTTCCACTGCTACAGATAATTTCAATACTTTTTTTAGAGGATTTATTAATAAGTTCATCTAAAGATCAAAAGCCATTATCAAAACAGCAATTTGTCCCAGTGGATGTAATAGAAAGATTTCATTCAAGATACAACAGAGTAAAAGGCGATTTATATTTTACTGTTCCAGGATACAGTAGTTCATGTTATATACATAGAACTGATGATATCTGATGGCTGGGAACATTATCAGTAAAACCTCATTTTGTCTTCATTCAGTTTTAAATGAACTTGGTGTGAAGCTTGTTTTTTAGTGTCACTGCTGTGTCACAGTTTATATTATCTTTTATTATATTTCCTGTGCCCTGTCATTTGAATGCGGCAATAAAATAGTGATTTCACAGATGATGTCGGTGCTTTAAAGAGGAAGACAGTGAACAAGCCTATGGATAGGTGAAACGGGCCATTTGGTTAGTGGGACTTTGTGGGACTGCGCAGCCCACTCCCACATAAGGAATATACCGGTTCAGTAAGCGCCCATCTTTGGGCTACAAGATTTATAATTTATTATTTAACAAAAATTATCTTTTTCTTATCTTTCAACATAATCATATTTTTCATATCTATCTAGCAATTCTCTTAAATCATATACATTGATTCTGTGATAGTATGTAATATTTGTACAATAATTATGTGACTACAGCTTTTCAGTATTTTGGATTTTCATAGCATTTTGGATTTTTACATCATATTTCTTTGCACTTGTCTTTATATTTTCTTTTAGTAAATATGGACAAATGGTAATAATTTCATCAGCTAAATATGATTCTTTAAGTACGCATAAATACCTTGCTCTGGAGATATCAAATTAGCATCAATTCATCAGTGTGTCTCTTATAATACACTAGCTTTTCATTTTACAAGGAGGTAATATATTTAGTCTAAAATAGTGGAGAGCATTAATCTACAAAATCTCTCCTTTTTCTGGGCTATCTTCCTCATTATAAAAACCTACCTGTGCATGCTATAAATTATGGCAACATTACAGTGCTCCTCCAGTAGTAATAATAGCCGAAGACTTTTATATTAACCTCTATAATTTTTCAAACGCACAGCCTACTATATTTCTATTTTTCATGCTCTCTCATCCACTAATCTGGACAGCAGAAGCACTTTGGTAGTCATACTCTCTCATTCAGCAGATTACGGCCATACTCCACAGGATACGCCTGATCTCGTCTGATCTTGGAAGCAAATCTGTGGTAGGCCTGGTCAGTAACTGTGTGGGGGACCAGCAGCGAACACCAGGTGCAGTAAACAACCCAGTTTAACAGCAGAAGTAAGACACCCCTTCCTTTATTTCTACCATTTTATTTGAACCTTAAGACTTTATTGTGTTACTACCAAATATGCAATTTCTTCATTCTTAAACATATCTCCATATAAAATTTACAATATCGTATTTTCAGACTTTTATCTGCTGCAAAAAGTCGAACAATACTTTGTCAACCCAAGTAAAAGCCTTTTCGGTAACACCACTGCCTGAATATAGAGCAGGAGGTGCTTAAGGACCCTTATAGGCAACATTTATATATCACACTTCCTTCTTCTTTTCTTAGGAACATTTATAATACCTAGAAGCTGAACCAAGGTATTATTTTTCTGGGACTATAACTATATCCTGTCTCAAATTATAGACAGGTTTGTCCCAGCTAAAGTATTAATTACAAATAACTTTCACCAAGGCGTTTTACATATATATTCCTATAATAGAAGCATTATTGATATGCATGAATATTTATGTTCACGATCTTTATTATTTTTTGAGTCACTATATTTTTACTATATTTATTAAAAGCTAAGTTTTAGTGTCTAATAATTTTCTGACAAAGAGTGCCCCAACATAGAGTCCTTCTCCTCTCCTGTTTTGTTGATAGAATTACTGTATGTATACTTAGTAACATAGTTGATGAGGTTGAAAAAAGACAAAATATCCATTGTGTTCAACCTGTAACGTAATCCTTATGCTAATCTGAATGTAACTATAGTTTACTATAATGACCTGGATGAAGTTATGTTTATTAGTCTAATATTAACTATATAATTCATGCTTTTTCTAATATAATCTTAAATGCCATACCCTTGGATATTGCTTTCAGTTAGGAATTTATCTAATCCATTTTTTATACTTATTTACTGAGTCCACCATTACTACCTTCTCTGGCAGAGAATTCCTAAACCTTACTGCCCTTACTGTGAAGAACCCTTTTTTTCGTATTAACTTTTTGGTTATAAACTTAACGTATATCAATCGAAACTAACAATAAAAATAATGGCTTAAAAAATGTGTCCTCTGCCTCATCAGTTTCCTGATCAGATCACCTTGAGGAACTTGGATCCAGTTTATGACACTATCACCTGTTTGAACTGTGCAGCTTCTCATAGATGTTAATCACATGTCATTTTGATGAATGTATGCATAGTACAGTCCATTACTCTTATACACACTAGCACTACTGCTTTTTGAGGAGGACTATTGTGTGCTCAGGGGCAGCAATGATCTAAGTATAGTACTGCAGATTAAGATAAATTGTAAAGCTTCTTTATTAAAAAATAAAAGCAACCCTTTCGTTAAATGAGAGAAATAATCCATGGACACATATTTAATGCCAGTGTCAATATTCCTTTATATATGAAGCTTGCTTGACTTAAAAATTCTGCTGGGTTTCACCTCTGTTCAGCTGACAATACAAGACAACAGAACTCTTTCATATCCGTACAATCCTGTGGATGAAATGAGGTGATGGCACGCTGAAATGTTTGAACTAATACAGCGAATGAGGAAATTAATATTACTGCATGGCCTGTTTGACGCTGAACAGGAATCCGGTGAACTGCCTAATGATATTTTATCTATATCATGCATTTTGATGACTTAAGTGAGAAAATGTTCCCACAAACTCCTCTTGAAAATATCAACTAGAAACCCATATAAAGTAAATCTCTATATGGGCATATTTCTCCTTTATCAGCAAAGGATATGACATTTGGTGCATGGAGATGTGTTGGTGCATCATCCTGCCATGAAAAGCTTTACAACCCCCATGTGTGCTGTCCTAACACCAGGGTGTTGTTATTGACTTTAATCAATACTAAACTTTCTAGATATTATGTTCTTTTATTACATTCCCAATGAACATCTACTGTACTGCACTGCACTAAAATTATCTCCAGTAGAAAAACCACCAGTCCCCATGTAAAATCTATCCTTTGCTTTTCTATTTAATGTATCTTCTAAATGTATTATTCATTTTTTTTTATTACCAGTTATTTATATAGTGCACACGTATTCCGCAGCGATTTACAGAGAATATTTGGCCACATTGTCCATGCCCCAGTGGAGCTTGCAATCTATATTCCCTACCACATGTACATGCACACAAATCCACACTAAGGTTATTTTTTTGTTGGACGCCAATTGACCTACCAGTATATTTTTGGATTGTGGGAAGATACTGGAGTACCAGGAGAAAACCCACACAAGCAGTGGGATAATATACAAACTCCGCACAGTTAGGGCCATGGTGGGAATCGAACCTATGACCTCAGTGCGAGGCAGTAATGCTAACCATTATATCATCCGTCCTGCCCATATGTACATACTGTATACGTACTGTATATGTAATCATAATTAACAGGACAGCAATTTTGATGTTGGACAGTTATGTAGTGATGTCAGCAAAGGACAAAATAATCCTGAAGCTTTATGGTTCAGTGTACTCAGGCTTTCAAAAGTGTTTTCTCAAATAGTAGAGAGATTAAATTTGTTTTTCTATATGTATTCTAACATTTACCTTAAATTGCGTTAGAATTGCTTCTTTTTCATTCATCTTTGGTTAAATTTGTTTTTGCATTCTTGATTGTAATAGTGACAGACAATTAGATTTTAAACTGTACTTGCTGAAATACCACAGTACTGTATGTTTGGCTTTGGAATTATTGCCATACATTTTATTCTAATTGTGTCTTTTGCACTTGAATAGCACACTGTATATGGTTCAACTTTTTAATTTATTATACTTTATTCTAATTTGAAATACATACTGCAGTAGCTGTGGTTGAAAATGTTTTTAATATACATTATTTTACATTTGATATTTAATTGTCTGACTTATGAACATCTCTTTTTTACTTCATTTAGTATCTCAGTAGGATTTGTTAAATTAGTTTTATGTAATAGACTCATTAGAATCACATTTTATTTATATAGTACAGTGGGTCTCTAACTAACTAACTAATAAAGATAATCTATAAAGTATAAAATGAGAAGTACTGTAGTGCGTATCCAAATTAAAAAAGTTTAAACATAATTATAGCATACATCCTCCTTTCACATTAGTCACAAAGGATATAGAAAGTAGGCTCTGGGGTGGACAAAGTTAGTGGAACAGGAAGTCTAATAGCATACCTCCCAACTTCTTGCACATGGATATCAAGGCCCTGCCGCGTGCCTAGAAAGAGGACGTGACTTTGTGTTGTGGTGTGTGGCTTCATGGGAAATGCTGCAATCATAAGCCATGCCCTCTGTTTTCATCACTCTGGTTGCATGCCCAGTGCTCTGGAAGCTACTGGCCATGTCCCCATTCCCCACTCTCCATGAAAGCAGAGCAGCAAGTGAAAGGGGGCATCCCAATCCCCCTCCACCACCACTGCGGGACACTGTGGTTCATGGGAATGACACAGGACAGTGCCCAGAAAAATGGGACTGTACCGTCAAAATTTGGGACAGTTGGGCGGTATGTCTATTGGAAGTGCTGTTTAAAAGAAGACAAAATACAGATGTGTCCTCATACACTGAGGCACGTCATACAGTCCATCTCGACTGTATGACGAGCAGAGCTTCTTTCTCACATAAAATGTGTATCTTATTTGCATAAATAAAACAACTGGAAGTGATAAAATTGCATTGTTAAATTTCACTGATCAATTTGATCTGCGATCTGGATATGTATATGAAGTGCTGCGATGCAGTGATTTGGAGTTTTTCTCACACCAGGTTTCATTATACTTTATCTGCATCTTTGCACGTGTCTATTACTAATTCCTGTGCAATTAAAGTCACAGCATTTCTATTATAGTTTGACTGGTGTTTCACTATACCAGCGATGTGAGTAGCATGTTGAATTTAATAAAAAAAGATTATCAGCTACATCTCAGTGGCTCAGTTGCATTGGGCGTCTTGTGCCGCATTGCGTAAAGACACTAAGTATATGAGGACACATCTGTAGCGATTTGCTGATTAGAAGCGTGTTAGTGATTATATATCTAATTGAATTTTGAAAGATTCACAAAACTCTTATCTTTAAGGATCAATTAACTCACAGTGAAGTTTCATCTGAATTGCATTTTGCAGTGGAACAGTCCATTTTGCGTGGGTCTGAGTTTTTGTTTTTGCGCTACCATTCTATCAAATGGCATCTTACACATTATTTTTATTTTATTTGCATGTGAAATCTGCTGCATAGTATGGTTGGGTAGACTGGTAAACAAAACCCACCATGTAATATTTTTTAGCCAAATGCAGATGGAATGAGACAAATATATCACACAACAGTTTTGAGAGTTCCACTAATCTCCTGAATTTAGTTTTGTGAATCTTTCAAAATTAAGTTAGTTACCTATTCACTCACATGCTTCTACTACAGAAATAAGCAAATCACTACAGATCTGTTCTCATACATTTAGCGTCTATACACAATACGGCACAAGACACCCGGCGCAACTGAGTCTCTCCAAGAGGCATCACTTATACTCTTCTCTGCATGCTACAGTATGTTCCATTCTGAAATAGAGTGAATCACTGAAGGGACTTTTTCCATCTACAGAAAATATTATTTTCAGTGCTTCCCTGGAAATATGTACAGTATGTTTGAATAAATATTAATAATAAATAATCCAAATAATTTCAGCCTCCTTTAAAAAAATAAATAAATATTGTTTGAATTTGTTTCTTTAGTAAATTTGTTTAACATACTATAACTGGCAAAACAGCGTGAATTGGTGCATGCTTAAGCAATAAGCACTAGTACAAATATCATTATGGTAATGAAGATGTTACATAAGATCATTTAATTCAAACTGTTTAATTACATACTGTAGGAGCATAAGGGCATCTCCAATGAGCGGTGCAAAATCTAACTTGACATTCACTCCATACTATGTACCAATTACATGTAACATTACTAAGCTGCTTTTCATGACTCATCAGATCACCATTAAAAAGGTATAAAAAAGATCACTGTTAAAGATTGACAAAAAGAAAGTATAACCATTAAATCTTACCCTTCTTAGTTACCTGATTCAAAAGAAAACAAAACTCAAAAAAAAAAGCTTTGGAGAGTGATAAAGTACCACCAGTGGCTTCCTACTAGAAATGAGCGGGTTCGGTTTTACTTGGATTTACTCGGATTTACCCGAATCTCCTTATTGGCTATCAGATGTCACGTGTTTTGGATAGCCAATAAGAAAAATCCAGAAAAAAAGAAATGGCAATAATTCTGCCATAAAGAACTGAGTAAATCCGAACCCGCTCATCTCTACTTCCTACATGTAATTTTTCAAACACGGCCCGTAACATAGCAGTTAGATGCTGATTGGCTGGTACTTATCTCTCTTCACTTTATAACTCTCCAAGGGGGGAATTCAATTACCTGTGAATGCATTTAAGTAAATGAACTGACCTACAATACATATTTACAAATGCGGATCCCATTCAGTGAAATGGAAAAGCACAGCGAACCTTATATCCCTGAAAACTGGACCGTTCCACTGAGAACCTTCACTGTTACTCATCTCATTCAAAATTCAATTATTTACCTATGCATTAACACACTTTCATTACAAAGAAAAAATATTCCTTGAAAACTGTTACATATGAATGGTTTTCAGACTTTTATAAGGCGTATACATTACTACATCTACCTCCAAATAAGATCTCACTTGAAATAAATAGCAAAAACATACATAGCAAGAAGAGAAAATGATAGTCTCTCAGTTTAACCAAAAATTATTTTCATGTATTAATTGTATATAAATGGATCTCCTCACAAATATTGAAAAAAGCTGTATGTGTTCTCTATGAATTAATGGAGTCTTAGATAATCACAATGAGCAAAGAGATGTATATGGGCCCTCATTCCGAGTTGTTCGCTCGGTAAAAATCTTCGCATCGCAGCGATTTTCCGCTTAATGCGCATGCGCAATGTCCGCACTGCGACTGCGCCAAGTAAATTTGCTATGCACTTAGGAATTTTACTCACGGCTTTTTCATCGGTCTGGCGATCGTAATGTGATTGACAGGAAATGGGTGTTACTGGGAGGAAACAGGCCGTTTTATGGGCGTGTGGGAAAAAACGCTACCGTTTCCGGAAAAAACGCAGGAGTGGCTGGAGAAACGGAGGAGTGTCTGGGCGAACGCTGGGAGTGTTTGTGACGTCAAACCAGGAATGACAAGCACTGAACTGATCGCAGATGCCGAGTAAGTCTGAAGCTACTCAGAAACTGCTACGAGGTGTGTAATCGCAATATTGCGAATACATCGTTCGCAATTTTAAGATGCTAAGATTCACTCCCAGTAGGCGGCGGCTTAGCGTGAGCAACTCTGCTAAAATCGCCTTGCGAGCGAACAACTCGGAATGACCTCCATGGTTTCTTGACTCCAACATCGAATTAGCAAGATACTGTAGACTTGCATACAACTCAAACATGCCTGCTCATAAATTATGTTATGACTCCAGTTACTTTTCTACACACATACATGAGGCCACACAATATAATATTAAAATACAAGTGAACAGATTGATATCTTGTATACAGGCTGTATTAGTCAAGTCTCTTCATAATCCAATATGTTACACTGATTTAGTCACTGAAAGCTCTGTGCAAACTACAGTAGGTAAAGATTGATGCTGCTTCCACATCTATACATAGTTCAGCCACTATGCTGTAGGGTTAGAGGAGTGCAATTTGTCTAGAAATACTATCACACTGATGCATTTCATCATCATTCACTCAAGAGGTGTTTAATGAATGCTGAACATTTTAATATTGCGTTAAATATCAATATTCTAAACTTTAAACTAATTAATGGGACAAACATTCTCAACACCAGTACTGATATTTGATTAATCACATAAAACAGACATACATATATATGTGTATATATATATATATATATATATATATATCAAGTAAAAAAACATTTGTTTTAATAAAAGTGCAGTCCCTTTACGATGTCAAATATCAGTATACAAACATAAATGTAAGAACAATGTATACATCAAGTTGCTAATTGATCCAAGTTTGGAGGAGAAAACTTTCACATTCTTGTCCGCTTATAAATGACTTGAAGTCTCCATAGTGGAAGGATACATTGGATACAAACGAAACACCCAGTGCGTTTCGTCATAACAACTTAATCAGGGGTAAATCCAAAACGGCAATAAATATCATGAGAATAAAGGAAAGGAAGTCTGGATAGCCTCCACTAATTTGGTTAGATTAAAACTAATATGCAGAGGGAGAACTTTGTTAAATCGTCCCCAATATGGTTCAATGAACTTCAATCCGAAAACCTCAATGATTTAAAGGAGAGGATTGCCAAATCTGAATCAGCAAACTTCTGTTGATACAATTTCCAATATGTGTCAATGGTCAGGGACATGTGAATCCTCCACCAGCAATGAAGAGTGCTGCCTCCAATGGACGCTATGTGTGTATATATATATATATATATATATATATATATATTAGCTATATATTTGAAGATATAGAAAGAATCAGACATAAAAGTATTTTTCTTCACAGAGGAGAAAAATAACACTCACCCCATATCATATGGCTCCAGCTAGACTGTGAGAACATTTACCAATGTCTTCTGTAACTCAACCAACAAATTAGGAGTCCAGGATTTATATATTAACACTAAATAACCAAATCTCCTAAGGAACAGAATACATTACATTGAAATGGGATCCATTTAATGTATCAAGTGATCTCTGTCAAATCTATTGTTTCAAGGAGCCCATCAAGATGGGGGCAGTTAACTTGGTATATCAATAAGACTCCTTCCTAGATAGTTGTTTAGAGTGTCACCCCGCCTCCGCATACACCCCCCCCCTCCACCTCCACCACCACCCCCATCCCACACACATACACAATTGCCACATGAAAATAAGTTCAGTGTACTCTAATGGTCTTTACAGCTCCCATGTCTCAGTCCAGTAGAGCACCTTCGGAATGTGTTGGAATAGGAGATTGGCAGCATGAATGCGCTGCTGACTGTTCTGCAGCAACTGCACAATGCTATCATGTCAAAGCACCAGAGTCTCTAAGGAATGTTTTCATCATCTTGTTGAATTCATGCCATGAATAATTGAGGCTGTAACAGGGCAAATGGTGCTCCTATCCAGTTCTACAAAGGGGTACCTAATAAAATGCCACTGAGTATATGTGTCAGCCAAGGAGAGAGTTATTTTACTCTGAGAGGCATATTTTTAAAGCAC
Organism: Pseudophryne corroboree; assembly: GCF_028390025.1. Taxonomy (NCBI): domain Eukaryota; kingdom Metazoa; phylum Chordata; class Amphibia; order Anura; family Myobatrachidae; genus Pseudophryne; species Pseudophryne corroboree. The sequence goes on along the minus strand of NC_086450.1, from coordinate 313,536,405 downwards.
TGTAAAAAATAAATGTATCAGACTCACAGGAGCTCTTGAAATCAGTAGTCAAACAGCATGGGAGTGAGATGATGTTCAGAAAGCAAAGTCAGTACAAATAGTACGCAGAAGAGTCAGTACAGATAATGTGCAGAAAAGGCAGAAACACAAGAAATGTTACATAGGTCAAAGTAAAATATTGGCCTGCTGTGCACTTACTCACTGCGGCTAGAGAAGACAGAAATACTAGGATCGGATTGTAGCTACAGCTTGTTTTATGCCAATAATAAATTATGAAGCCAATTCAGGATATTACAGTTTAACTGATTTAATGATAAGTGTATGGTGGTCTCCATATATTTATTCAGACCCCTTTACAGCTTACTTACATAGTATACTGACAAATCACTTCACCTTTACTTGAAATCCCTAAAACAGCCTCTACAGAAATGTCTTCACTTACATCAAAGGCAAAAAAATAAAAAAGATAAATAAAAATTATATACTCTTGGAGCATAAAGGTTTTTGTTTTTTTTGCAAAAAAACAATTTCTATTTAAAAATAATACATGTATTTTAAATAACCCTTCTTGATTTTAAGATGCCTATTTATAATAAAAGTACAGTACTGGGTTATTTTGAAGTTACAGTAGTTAGGCAAAAAGCAAGGGGCATAAATAGAGGTGACAGTGGAAGGCAGTCACCTCCGGGCGCCACCCGAAATGGGGCACACTGACCGGCTTGTGGCCTAGAGCAGAAACAAGCAGTGGGCATGTGCCGCTGCCGGGCACCTAGTATGAACTTACACCTCTGTATAAAGAAATCATTTTTAGCTGTAGTAGTTCGCAAAGTTTAAGGAATGCAATCCTCAATTTCTTCTCTTTCTTTATTGATTTGTGAAATGGCATTCCGCATTGAGGGCCTGGTTCAGAGATGGATATATTATTGTTGCACTGCGAACGTGCTGAAATGGTCTTGTGGTGGTGGTCACAGCGAGGATTTATTTGCAAAGTGAGAGGCAGGTAGCATGTGTGAGAAGTAATAGGGAGTAGTGATTCAAACACAAGCAAGTTGTTACCATTTTGTGGGCGTGTCACAGCTTGTGACTGAGATGCAGAACAATGGCTGTTGCGATCATGCTGTGCGATCATAGGGTAATCAGACAGTGGGAGGCGGTTAATAGATAGACAGTTAAAATATAGATAGTCATTAGGTCAACACCATATGGTCGACAGTCAAAAGTCCGACAGGGTCAAAAACCCGAAAGTCAAAAGGTCAGCCGAGTCAAAATGTTGACATGTTTTTTATGGATTTTTCATGCTTTTACAACTCTTTTTTCATTTATTATCCATGTCACAAACTATTACCTTTAGTAACCTTGGGGTTAGTGAAGCGGAGTGGAGTGAGCCACCGAACCCTAAACGTGGCGAGCGGATGAATTTCAACAAATTTTGGAAAAAAATGTTTAAAAACACAAAATAACACAAAAAACAGTTGACCCTGTCAAACTTTTGTCTGTCAGACTTTTGACCCTGTCAGCCTTATGACTCTGACTTTTGACTGTCGACCTTATGGTGTCGACATAATGACTGTCTATCTTTTAGCTGTCTAACTTGTATACCACACCCATCAGAAGTTTGATTACCTGCCTATGATACTTCCAGCATGGATCTCAATACTAATGCCAGGAGCTGCAACATTTGCACTAAATGGCAGCTGCGACGTTATTTGCATGCATTTCTGATCAGGCCTCGTATTTGTAAATTCACATTCTGTATTTCACATTTTAAACTGAATGAGATTTATTCAAGGAATAGAGCTGGGATGACCATGGGTTCACCTCAATCTGCTCTGTGGTGGAACAGAAATTATAAGGGAATTCTGCAGAGCAGACTTGGGTCAATTCTATTATCACAATGTGAAAAACACACACGTTATCTAACAGTTTTTACATTGTAGCTTTTCTCTAAGCAAGATTATTATGTACTTAACTATATTTCCCTGCAGTATCTGATCTTCCTAAGTCATCTGACCTCTCCATAGATGTGCTTCACACTCTTTCAGTGCTAAATCAGCGTGAAGTGCATTTGATGTTTGACTATTTGCATTTCAAGGTTTCATCCCCACATGATTACATTTACCAATAAGTATCATTCTTTTTCACTACATTGATTCTTCCCTCTTAGGGGATTCGACGTGTATACAAAACCCGCATGAAACCACAAGGACAGAAGATTTATAGCTACCTCCACATGCAAAACAATTTACTGCACAATTAAGATACACACTTGTAATTCAATAAACTGAAAATAGAATTAAGATAATATATTTCAAATGCACCGTTTCTATAATAATTTGTATATTATAACTGCCCTGGAAAGACGCAATTAGCGGATATATAAAATATGATTTTCATTTCTAAAAACAAACAGAAACACTAAATAATTTGCTGATCCTAAAATTTCATTCAAACATCAGTGTTTCAATGAATAGAAACACTGATGTTATTAGCTGATGTGGTTTAAATGTTTCTGCTGAAAGTTTGCTAGTTTTGTGATTTCCCCCCCTCCCCCATCTATAGTTAAAATTACTTTTCATTCTTTCAGATTCAATTATCTGCAGTAGTTTTACACATGTGGGCTATTCAATTACAGCCCCTTTTCAGTAAATTACCCACTGACGCATGTTAACCCATAGAATCCTGGATAAGTACCTGGAGCTACGGGTCAACTCAGAGATTCTCAATTGCGGTCCTCAAGGCACCTCAACAGTCCAGGTTTAAGCACAGATAGTTAAATCAAATTAACTAAGGTACTAATTAAGTCACCTGTGTCTAAGCATGGATATATTTCAAACCTCCACTGTTGGGGTGTCTTAACCACTTAACTGGCATGATCAGATTACATGTGAACACGTCCCCCCCCCCCCCCCCCCGGTGTCTCGCAGTTTTTGACGAGGAGATCCATTCTGCAGATGTGCATAATATAATATTTTAATATTTAGAAAAATACTTTTTAAACTATACTTAAAAAAAAATCGAATTCTATAAAATTCTAACTTACTGTATGGGTAACTTTCTTTGTTTCTGCGATATTGCTAACATTTACAAAACGCAGGGGCGGATTGAACGAGGGGCGACAGGGGCGGACGTCCCGGGGCCCCATATGCTGCATTTTGAATTGTAGAATTCAGAGTCTCTCTCCGGTGGCTCAGCTATTTAGTAATAGCGTCTGCCGAGGAGCTTCTGTCTGTCTCGCAGGATAGGGACTGGAAATCCAGTGAGACAGTGACTGTAAGCCTCCCGCATCTAGTGTTTAGGCTTGCGATGCTCCATGAGTGAGAACTCCTTGCCCATGTGTGTCTGTGTGTTGCAGGGGGAGGGTGGGGGGGGGGGTGCTTGAGGCCCTGACCATCTGAGAAAGACTGATTCTGAATTAGGAAATAAAGTAAGAAAGAGCAAGTAACTTTAGAGCTAATTCAGAGTTGTACGCTAGTGAAGTTGCAATTGCGATTTTCTACGCAACGCAACTGCTAACGTTAGCAAGTGAAGCTGCCACCCAGAAATGGAAATAGACACCCACTGGAGTAAACACAACTCATTTGCAATTTGCATACACACATGCAGCCTATACGCAAGAACGTTAAACATCGCCTGCTCGAGTGGGTCTATGGCTACGCAGGCTAGGACGTGGCAGTAGTCATGCACGTGCCATGTTTTTATACACAGGAGCTAGCAGCTGACATCACATATACAGTATGCCCTGTAAACAGCCAAGACAAGTCTGTGTTTTTACAATCTCTCCCACTAACACCATGTTACCACACCAAAATGGTCACTTCCTGTCAACTAGTTTGCGATTAAATCCTCATTGTGAACGCAATGGCAGATACCTCTACATATGTGCAATGCGTTTGTAGCACGTGCACAGTCTGACAATAATTGTTCAATTATAGAAGCATCGGCATAGCCTACAACTATGAATTAGGGGCCTAATTCAGATCTGATCGCAACAGCAAATTTGTTAGCTATTGGGAAAAACCATGTTCACTGCAGGTGTGGCAGATATAACATGTTCAGAGAGAGTTAGATTTGGGTGGGTTATTTTGCTTCTGTGCAGTGTAAATACTGGCTGCTTTATTTTTACCCTGCAATTTAGATTTCAGTTTGAACACACGCTACCCAAATCTACCTCTCTCTGCACATGTTATATCTGTCCCCGCTGCAGTGCATATGGTTTTGCCCATTTGCTAACAAATTTGCTGCTGCGATCAGATCTTAATTAGGCCTTAGTCCTAGTGTACCTGGACAAACCATTTTGCAATGTACGGTGTGCAAACACATACATTATTTGCATGTAGGGTAAACACTAGGGGCGTGGCATAACAAAAAGTGAACGTGGTATAACAAAAAGTGGGCGTGGTATAACAAAAAAAGGGACGTAGCCTTGCTGCACAGATGACTGCCTCACACGAAATAACACATTGGCCCCCACAGGTAAAAACCTCAAACACATATGCCCCCACAGTGCCAGATACACATGCCCCCACAGTGCCATGTGCCCACAGTGCCAGATATGCCCCCACAGTGCCAAATACAGATATGCCCCCACAGTGCCAGATATGCCCCCACAGTGCCAGATTACAGATATGCCCCCACAGTGCCAGATATGCCCCCACAGTGCCAGATATGCCCTCACAGTGCCATGTGCCCACAGTGCCAGATATGCCCCCACAGCACCAGATTACAGATATGCCCCCACAGTGCCATGTGCCCACAGTGCCAGATATGCCCCCACAGTCCCATGTGCCCACAGTGCCAGATATGCCCTCACAGTGCCATGTGCCCACAGTGCCAGATATGCCCCCAAAGTGCCAGATACAGATATGCCCCCACAGTGCCATGTGCCCACTGTGCCAGATATGCCCCCACAGCGCCAGATTACAGATATGCCCCCACAGTGCCATGTGCCCACAGTGCCAGATATGCCCCCACAGTGCCAGATATGCCCCCACAGTGCCATGTGCCCGCAGAGCCAGATATGTCCCCAGTGCCACATATGACCCCACAGTGCCAGATATGCCCCCATAGTAGAGCTCACCGGAGTGGAGAGCGCAGCGCAGCGCGCGCTTCTCCTGTCTGCCGCCCTGCTTCTCAGTCTAATCTCCGGCGGTGACGGCAGCGTGTATAGCTCAAATCAGGCGCCGGTCCGCGAGCTCTCATTGGCTAACGAACTGGCACCTGATTTGAGCTATACACTCCGCCGTCACTGAGGAGGCAGAGTGGCAGGCAGGAGAGGCGCGGCTTCGGGTGGCTGGGCGGTGGATCGCGATCGACTGGTCGCATGTCCGCGATCGACCAGTCGATCGCGATCGACTGTTTGGCCACCCCTAACTTACAGTACTATAGGTATACCCGATGCAGCACCGCAAAAGGGAGGCAAGGCTTCACGGAAAGGGGGTGAGGCTTTGAGTCCCGGTCCCCATTTCTTTTTGGCACTTCGGGGGTTCGGGAGGTGGGGCTGCCCCCCCCACCCCCCGGGGGTGCCGTGGCTGCAGTGCCGGCTCCTACACAATGTCAGGAGCCGAGTGCTGCACATAATGTAACAGTGCAGCACTCGGCTCCTGTCACTGAGTAGGAGCTGGCATTTTGGTGTCACCCCTTGGCGGGTGACACCTGAGTGCGGGCCCCACCCCCCATGGTTTTACCAAGGTGCAAAGTTACTTATTCTTTCTTTATTCTAACCCCAAAGTATGCTGAGTAGTTATTTGTGCAGTTCCGCAGACCAAGTAGTTCCGAGAAGCATGCTGTGTAACTCACTCAGACTTGGACGCAATTTGCATTTGAGTGCCAACGTAAAATGTGCATGGGGGAAAACAAATCATATCTTACTACTCACAGTATGCAAAGTTAACCAAATGTGCATACTGCGGCCAGTGAGGTGGGAGGAGGTCAATTCTGGGGAGGCACCGGATAGTATCAGAGACAGATTTACACACGTACTGTATATGAACCCGATAGTTAATGTAAGCATTATACAAAGGTGCAGCAGTATATAGTTTGCAAATTTGGTGAGTTTAGACTATAAAAATGATTAGAATAATAGAAATATGATACTTATAAATATCTTTGTATTTTTCTAATCATTTTTATAGTAATAACTCTGGGTGTATATTGGAGCTGCCTCCCCTGACTGCATGTCACTGACTGCAGCTAGTATATGTGACTTCCTCTCCCTGCGAATAACAAGAGCAGATACGCCAGACATACAGTACAGCAGGAGGTGTTGCTTCAATGTAAGTACAAAAGATGGTTCAAAAAAGTGAATGGCCAGAAAGTGTAGATAATAAGTACTCAGGTCGCATGGAGCTTGATAAAAGCAATTTGAACAACAAAGTCCACATTAATAAACATACAGTATCCACAGCTTCCCAAACAAAGCAGAAAGCATGATTAAAAGAAAAGCCCCTTCCCATAGACCAGGCTTTTTCAACCAGTGTGCCGTGGCACACTAGTGTGCCGCGACCAGTTGCAAGGTGTGCCGCGGAGCCAGAGCAGCTTCCTGCACCTTCAGAGTAAACTGTCGGCCCGGGATCTTCTTAGAGGATCAGTCGTGCTCCGGCCATGACCTATGCCTTGAAAATGGTGTGATATCATAGGTCACGGCTGCCACGTCTCACTACCCAGCCAGCCCACCTGCCTGCATACACATCTTCCAGTTCCCGCCTGCATACACAGCTTTCCTTGCCCACCCACATCCACACCTGCCCGACCGCCCGCTGCTCAGTATTCGCAGCACCCCACTATGAACAATCCCCTCCACTAAGGGACAGGGAGGAGGACAGCTGATAATAATATTTGTTATTTTATTTCTGCTGTGGGGAACAATAGGATTTATGTGGGGAGAATAAGAACAATGTGAATAATTCATGTGGGGAGCAATAGGATTTATGTGGGGAACAATGTGTTTGTTTTTTCTGTGTAGGCCAATGTATGTGTGGATTTTTATTTTTTTTACTGTGAGGGACAATGTGTGTGTTTTTTGTTTTTTTCTGTGGGGAACTGATGGTGTGCCTTGGCAATTTTAAAATATTGTTCGGTGTGCCGCGAGTCAAAAAAGGTTGAAAATCACGGCCATAGACCCTCGAATGGTGGCATTTTACCATGGCAGGGGTGGGGCTAAGCTATGACACAACCTGACCCGTCCCTCAAAGTATCCTGCAGTGTTTCCTCTTTGGGCTTCTCCCAGAGAGGAGACCATAAAAGTAGGTAAGTATGATGTATATGCCTATATCCATAGGCAGACTCTGACGCATCTTGCACTTGTAACTATTTCCACTTGGGACTGGGGAAGTTAAGCTTAGGTAATGTCCAGTTCATGTAAATGCGCTGCATCAGATGGGGACACAGCGTAAATGACTTTCAGGAGCTGTATTTATTGCAGCTGCTGATAGGCTGGTGAAAGATTTGTGGAGGACATAATTGCTATTAGCATAAACCTTAAGACCCCCATGCATCCCGATATCCCGACCTGGCTGGCACTGCTGATCGGATCTGCTGATTAGTGGCCATTGATGATCCGCGATCCATCTGTGAATCGGTAAAATTCTTCATTTTAAAAATCACAGAATTGCTGATCCCGAACGTTTTTAAACAAGAGCATACGGTTCATCTAGTCCATTATTGTGTAGACTAATTTATTAGAGAGAAAAAGAAGTTTGTCAAAACATTAAGGGGTCTTTTCATGAAGCAGTGAAAAGTGTGGAGAAGTGAGCCTGTGGAGAAGTTGCCCATAGCAACCAATCAGCTGCTCCGTACATTTGTATAGTATGCAAATTGTAAATGTTACTTCAATGCTGTTTGGTTGCCACAAGCAACTTCTCCACTGGCTCACTTCTCCACATGTTTCACTGTTTCATGAATAGACCGCTAAGCACCTATGGCCTGATTCATAATTCCACATAAAATTACTGCATCTGCAGATTTCTGATTGTATTCAGAGTGGTCAGATCTACTGTATCTGCTATAGACCCCTGTGAGAGCAGCCTCCATCATTATCAGCTCACATTTGCACCAGCAACATCTTGGCTGTAAGCGATCAATCTGCAATTGCCTTTATGTTCGCTCACTTCTGAATAGGCCATAATTCTGTCTGCACTTCCCCAAAATACGCCCACAGCAAACTTATGATAAGTGCATAGCTGCAAGCAGAGATCCAGCTGACTTTCATTACAGCCAATCCTCCGATCTGTAGAGATACATATGTACGTCTCGTTCAGTAGGCGTAGTTTAAAAAAAAATTAACAATGTATAATGCCGGGGTGCTTTAAGAAAGGAGAGGGCCCATGTGCAGTCTCCGATTGGGCTTCTCCTCTCTGACGGTGCAGTTGAGTCTCGCATTATGCCAGAGTCTACTGTGCATGCTCTGGTCGCCTGGAACATGGTGTGCGTGCCGTGTTCCTGCGGACATCTCTATTGCGCATGCGCAAATCATAAGAAAATAGTCATGCTGGCCATTTTCCGAGTGATATTTGATGCTCTGCAGCCAGCGCCAGGCTGACGGAGATGTGTGTATAATTAAATGGGTGCAGGATATGCAGTGTGGGGGCCCCTTGGACCAATTATAGATACGCCAGTGGTATAATGAGTGTCTTGAAAGCTTTCTTTTATCCATTATATCGCTATGAGTACTGCACTTTTTTTTTATCTAGTTTCTTTGCCTCTCAAAACATGTCCTTCTGAGCTTCTCACTTCTGGCTCTCAAAATGATGTAAGCTTTTGTTCATTGGAACCTGTTCAGCAAATTACTTGTTTTAACCACCATCTTTTTATTAGCCCACTTTACGCGTATCACTTTCTCCGTTCAACACCGACTGGCTGCACACCAGGGCGATGGGCACACTGACGATTTAATGAACAACAAAACAATCTCTCGTGTCTTTTATTAACTTGCACTGTGTCACATGCGATATCTTCTGGTTGGCCGTGCAGCACGGAAGATGTTGCATGTGACCCGCGTACGCACTGCACGATGTAGACGATTTGTTCTGATAAGGAAAATTGTCCCTACATCGTGCAAGTGCGTACATCTCATCATTTCATAGGTGCTAATAATACAATAATAAGACTGCTTCTGAAGCAATGGGAAAAGTAGTAGATAAACCAAAGAAGCTAAACTTTTAGCAAAAAAATCACTAAGTGAGCCAATAGAGCCATAGTGCACAAGTATGAAAAGTTACACAGGCTTAATTAAGCAAAATTATTACTTGTTATAATTGACCTTTACCAATCTTCCTTCAGGAAACTTTAAGATCACATTTATTTAATCACATTAAACTAGAAGATTGGTTGTACAATATCGGCTTTGCTAATTACTGATCACTTCAAAGCAGCATTCTCCATTCCATTTGTTAGAATCCTTTCATGATCATTTTCACTGCTTTCCATATTCCGTACTGCACCGTGAAATATTATATATATATATATATATATATATATATATATATATTGAAAAAGGGTGGATTAGTGCGCTTGTCCAAATTGTGCGAAGTTCCTTACTGATAAAATATAGTTTAAAGTCGCAAATAAATTTGGTCGAATGACCAGTCCACTATATGAGTTTTTCAAAAACTTGTGTTTTGATTGAATTGTCCAATAGTCCACACTTTCCCCGTTTTAACGGGTGGCTGCTCAGTTCTTCAAAAAGTGCCACTAGATATACGTAGCCCAAAAAGGGGAATCTGAAAGTAGAGGAAGAAACAACAGAGCGCCTATAGTGTAGTATCCCTTAAATTAGTTTTTGTCACACGCAAGAATAATATTGCGTACCGGATTACGGCTTGACTCAATGCCTATCGGTCCCCTGGTCTTCTAGTCCACGTCTCTGTCGGAATCAAAGTAAACTCACTTATCCTCAACAATTCAATAAATGATGGGGGTTTAGTTGGTGGATTGGCCAATGCACGGAAGCCTGCATACCGATTTTCAAGGTCTTGAAAATCGGTATGCAGGCTTCCGTGCATTGGCCAATCCACCAATTGGCCAATCCACCAACTAAACCCCCATCATTTATTGAATTGTTGAGGATAAGTGAGTTTACTTTGATTCCGACAGAGACGTGGACTAGAAGACCAGGGGACCGATAGGCATTGAGTCAAGCCGTAATCCGGTACGCAATATTATTCTTGCGTGTGACAAAAACTAATTTAAGGGATACTACACTATAGGCGCTCTGTTGTTTCTTCCTCTACTTTCATATATATATATATATATATATATATATATAGTGCAGAGTTTTCCACTAGCCGATGAAATGATAGCACTCTCCAGACAAAAAACGATGAAGTCAAAGTAATATCTTTACTCAAAAAAAGGGGCAAAATAAGTCTAAACAGTTCAACATATAATGGTAATCTCTCACAGAAAAAAACAACAGAGGAGGAGGATGAAGGCTGAGGTAATGGGATTGCAAGATCGCTTTCCTACTAGAATGCCTTCATAGGCACAAAGCAGCTAGTGCAATCTGAAGAAACTATGCATTTTAGAGATTAGTACATAGGGGCCAGACCGCAGTCACCACTGAGAATAATCTGGACTGTGGCCTGCAGAGGTATATAATCTTTTACGGGAGATTTCTGTGATCACGTAGAAAGTGCAGTTTACATGATTTAAGTAAAAAAGTGCTTGATACATGGACCTTACAGAGCACAGGCGTATTAAGAGAGGAGAGGGCCTGCGTGCAGCCTCCATTGTGGGCCCCCTCCTCTCTGGCAGCTAGTAGACTCTACTGCACATGTGCAGGCTTCTGGGAACATGGTGCCCATGTCCTTGTTCCTGGGGACATTTCCAGTATGCATGCGCAAATCTCACGGAAATGGCAGCGGCGACCATTTTTCAAGTAGTTTGTGTCTGCAGGGCAGCTGCCGCGGGACTCCGGAGGGGTACGTTTAATATATGGGTGAAGGGTGTGTGGTGTGGTCCCCTGGACTCAGGGGCCCTGTTTACCCCACACCTTGCACCCATTATAGAAATACCTATGCCACAAAGGTTTATGTGACATTTATGGCAGTAGTGATTTACAGCTTATCCATGCAATGCTCTATGTCTCCCTCTGCAACACAGAACCCTCTTATACCTCCCAACAGCGGGGGTAATTCCAAGTTGATCGCAGCAGGATTTTTGATAGCAATTGGGCAAAACCATGTGCACTGCAGGGGAGGCAGATATAACATGTGCAGAGAGAGTTAGATTTGGGTGGGTTATTTTATTTCTGTGCAGGGTAAATACTAACTGCTTTATTTTTACACTGCAAATTAGATTGCAGATTGAACACACCCCACCCAAATCTAACTCTCTCTGCACATGTTATATCTGCCTCCCCTGCAGTGCACATGGTTTTGCCCAATTGCTAACAAAAATCCTGCTGCGATCAATTTGGAATTACCCCCATTGTGTACTGTTTAGTCAGGAATCCTTGAGTGCCAGAAAAGGAAGTCTGGCCCAGTGAGAATGGGGTGTGGCCTCATGCTCAGCTCCATTTTTTCACTCTGGGGGCATGCCCTGCATTCCCAAAGATGGTGTACTACCCCCAGGCTCTCCTTGCCATATGAATAAATGCTGGGAACTGTGCAGAGTAACACCGGTGATTGAGTGCTACCCCAGCCTTCCCCCCACCTGCAAGACACTGCAGCCCATGGGTGGGACAGCAGGACAGTGAAATCTGGGCAGCTGGGAGGTATGCCAAACCCTCTTTGTTACTGATATATACCCTGGTAGAAACATTACTCTTTCACTGCCTGTAGTGTTACATAGTGGGTAGGATTGTTATGAAAAAGGAAGACAGCATTTTAAGTTAAAACTCTTAATACAGGTACTGGATTGTACTTTCAGTCAGAGGGGGTTTGGCACGGGATCCTGGCAGTCAGGTTGCCAACGGTCAGAATCCTGACACATTTTAGTTAATCTGCTAACCCTTCTCCTTACATTCCCCTTAACTCTAAACCCCACTCCTCCTGCAGCCTAACCCAAACCCTCCCCTCCCACAACCTAACCCTAACTCCCACCATAGTGCCTAACACTAATCTCTTCACCTCTGCAGCCTAACCCTAACCCCCCCCCCCCCCCCCCCTCATACTTATATTCGGGATGCAGACCGTCTGGATTCCTGCACCTTCTGACCACTGACATCTTGACAATGTCATCTACAAAGAAAGTTTATGTCTAAGTGGACATCTCTATTAATTTGCCAATAAAGCTCTTGGTTTATTTCAAAAGCATCGTTGCACACATTAGATAATTCAGGGATCTCCCCATTATAAGCAAATAACTGATAACTGATAGGGTAACTGATTATCTAAGCACTGTGATTTCCCCAAATAATCCAAGACAAATGAAATATCTGTAACACTGAATCCTAGAGCAGAACTGTTTTGCCAATGAATGTTCATGCTGTGTGCAGCACATGGATGGTATAGAATATATACATTGTTAAAACTGAGCAATGAAAAGCTAGTTAGACGAAATCAAGCTCGTATGTCTCCAGCGCTCCTCCACAGAAATTTCACCAGTATTTTCTGAAGTTCATTAAGTATTAGCATAATCTATTTACCTCCTGCAGATGTTTTCTTGTCAAGGGGTCTTGGTTAAAGCAATTATTTAGCACGGAAGCTTTTTATGGAAGACACAATCCTGCTTTAATGAAAGGTTAAAACAGCAGTAAAAGGTGGTAGCATAAGAGACATTCCTTATTTCACCTATCCAAAGTGTCATCACTGATTATTCCTTTTCTGTGTGTTATGATTTGTAAACATCTGCCAAACAAAAATGTAAGACTTGCTAAACAGATGCCCTCTGTAGTTATAAAAACCTAAACTTGACATGATAGCAGTCTTTGAATGAAAAAATAACTTAGATAACAGTTTATGTGTTGTTGTTGTTTTTTTTTTACTGCTATAATTAAACTTAATAGGCCCATTAAGTATCTACGTAGCTTATGTTTTTTATAAGCTCACTCTCATTTGTCCCCAACAAATGTTTTGCTTCAGGTAATTCAATTATACCACTTATTTTGTGCAAAACATACCCCGTTTTCAAGTGAAAAAACACAAGGCTGGTTGTTGGGGATATTGGGACAGATGTGTTAAGCCTGGAGTAGGGATAAAGCAGTGATAAGGACTAGGTGATAATGCACCAGCCAATCAGCTCCAATATGTAAATTGACAGGAGCTGACTGGCTGGTGCGTTATCACCTTGCACTTATCAATGCTTTATCATTTCTAAAGGTTTAATCCATCTGCCCCATTGTTTTGTGTGCCTGAGGCAAGCAAAATAAAATCCCTGTTAACTTCCGGCATCGGGAACAATTGAATATCCCTGGGAGGCTCAATTAGCCACTATAAATTACCATGGCTAATTGAATATCAGCCTAAATCTAACAGTACCTAACTCTTGTAAAACCAAATATACAACAATAATTACTGTAGATATATACATTCCGGGCTGTAAGGAGGGCAGTGTGGATGGTGTGTTGCAGAGGGCGAGATGCTCAGGGGGAGTAATCTGTCCTGCTTACCCAACGGCCGCTGCTTACTTTCCTCCGTCCATTGCACTGAGGGAGAGACATGATGCACAGTGCTGTGCAAGGGGGAGGGGGATCAGCCTCTGGATGGACCCCTTCCCCCAGCATTTAGGATGCTTGTCACAGGTGGCAGTGGCAAAGCTCCTAAGGAGATTGGGCAGCTGGGGAATTGGGGGCAAAGGGCCGCTGCAGCACAGAGCTCATGGCTGCCATGTTACGGTACTGTATACATTTGAAAGACCTAAAGCTCCACCATTATGTTTACAGTAATGAAGATCCATTGACATTCTTAAAGTAAGACCCAAATATCAAATATCCATCTATCCAATTATGTTGATAACAACAAATGGCTCATTTGTTCCAATAGCCCAATAAGACTATTGGAAGACAATAATGATACATGTATAAACCCCACCCCAAACTTCACAGACCTAGTTCTTTATATCTATATTTCCTATAAAAGCATAGATAAGACCATAGCTATGTGGCATTTTAGAGGGTTGATATAGTAATTATTTTTCATTAAAAGAGTTTTCACCCTAATTTATTTTTTAACTCCTCTTCTCTAGGTTGTTTGTTTTTTTCATGGGAACCTTTGTCTGGAACCCCACTGTTTCTTCTGTTTTCTGTTCAGTAGAAACAAAATACGTATGATCAACTGAGCCCCATGTTATGCTGGAGAAGGTTGGTTGAAAGCGCACATGACCATTTAGTCAGGAGATTATTTTCATTTCAAGCCAGTGCGTTAAGTTCATAGATAAATGATAAATAATGGCATTTCCAGACACAGGGACTATCTGTTCCTCTGTCCACAAATGCCCTTTATTTATAATTTATTAATAATTATTGATGTAATAGCAAGCTGTCAAAAAATTATGGTGAAACATTTTCATTTATTTTTATCAACAGAGCCTTAAGGGAAGAGCATGGCCATCTTTTCGTATGAGCTCAATGGGCAGGTGCCCAAGGTCCTAGGCTGATAGCTAAGGGTCAAAAAATGAGCAACAAAAGAATCAGTGAGTGTGCTATCAACGGCAGCCTGTATAGGGATGGTTAGTCCCAAATGGTATAGAAACAAAGTTAGGGAAAAGTAGATACTGGCGCCGGCTGTTTCTCAAAATAAAGAACGAAAACAATTATAACAATTTAAAAAATCTCATATTTAATTAAATCTAAGAAATATGTAAATAGCACATGAATAAAATGATAAATAATAATCACATATAAATAAAATTAGTAGCAATAATATCCTAATGGAAAATTGAGAGTCTCTCTGATGGCTTATTGACCACTTCCATTCAAGTGGGGCAATATCACTGGTGGTCTGGCTAGAACTCTGTCCTCCAAGTAATCCTCATGAATAAATGGTTGGAAATATTACCATGGTCTCAGTTGAAGGTCCCCTTGGTTCTCAATTGCAGATCGAGGTCCAATAGCAGCAGGGGAACAAATGGAGACGTCAGAAACGGTACCGTTTGTAGAGGTTCTTGAGGATTCGAAAAGAGTCCCAAGGTGTTGCCAGAGAATGCCAGGTGAAAATCAGTGTGATGCCCGTGGTCATATGAGAGTAATGGCTCAACGCGTTTCGCTGGTCTATGTCCACACCAGCTTCCTCAGGAGCTCTGGCAACACCTTGGGACTCTTTTCGAATCCTCAAGAACCTCTACAAACGGTACCGTTTCTGACGTCTCCATTTGTTCCCCTGCTGCTATTGGACCTCGATCTGCAATTGAGAACCAAGGGGACCTTCAACTGAGACCATGGTAATATTTCCAACCATTTATTCATGAGGATTACTTGGAGGACAGAGTTCTAGCCAGACCACCAGTGATATTGCCCCACTTGAATGGAAGTGGTCAATAAGCCATCAGAGAGACTCTCAATTTTCCATTAGGATATTATTGCTACTAATTTTATTTATATGTGATTATTATTTATCATTTTATTCATGTGCTATTTACATATTTCTTAGATTTAATTAAATATGAGATTTTTTAAATTGTTATAATTGTTTTCGTTCTTTATTTTGAGAAACAGCCGGCGCCAGTATCTACTTTTCCCTAACTTTGTTTCTATACCATTTGGGACTAACCATCCCTATACAGGCTGCCGTTGATAGCACACTCACTGATTCTTTTGTTGCTCATTTTTTGATATTCTGATAGCTAAGGGTCCCCTTTTTTCCAGAGGTACCAGATTTTTGAAAATCATCCCTAGGGAACCGGAGATATCCGACTTCAAAGCAGTGGTCCCCATCCCAGCCTGTTAATTGCTCTTCCCAGCCAGATATCTCAGATACTGTCGGACTTAGTATTTTTCGGAGTATATACTCCAAAAGCTGGGACTCTCCCCTTTCGGTGAACTATTGCAGCTTGTCTCTACTATGCCCAGAGATAACTGATTTTCAGAAGCTGGTCCATGCTCCAGTTCCACACGCCTGGTATGCAGTTTTATTTTCATCAGTTGATTGTTCTGGCTCCTGAACTCTAATCCCCAGGTCCACAGTACCTCCTGGAAGCTAATAAATCTATTTCCAGGAACTGAAGCTATCCACAGTCAAGCAAGCTGCCCTCCCACTGTGAAAATAATGAAATTTAATCCCATTCCACTATGCACCATCTCCCCTGCGTATTACACACCCCCTACCACCCTGGAAGCCATGTACCTGGGCCCCTTCATTCAGCCCAATTCCCTCTTCTACAGTTTAGTGTTCTTCCCGCCCTATTGCCCACCATCTGTACAGTACAGCAGTAATCAGCGAAAATACTGCTCCAGGTCCTACATGCTGAACAGAAGATGCAGCACCCCCTACCGCATGTGGGACATAAAAGCTGCCGCTGATAGCACCCTTCACTTCTACCCCTGGAAGATGGGTAGAGGCCCCAGTGCATTGCTTTGCCCAGGGGCATACACTGCTGTTATGATGGCCCTGGGGAAGAGCTGTCCCGAGGCCATTAATTTAACACCAGGGTGCATATGTAGTAGGCAAACCAACAAAAAAGAAGGTACTACCACCTATTCGCGCTTTCCAACACAATTTATCAAAGATACATAAATAATATATTATAAATGTCCAAGCAGTGTATTGTCAACGAAGAATGTCCCGAATGGTAGAGGAATGTGTGGGTAATCTTGGAGAAGGGTATTCAAAGGAAAAAGTTCCTGGGAGCAGAAAAGGAGTTCCACTGGGTACACACCGTACTCACGTTGATGAAGGATGATCAATGTTCGTTAAGGTTTCTTTTTCAGTCAAGAATGCGTTGGGTGGATGTCCATGGAGAAAGGGCTCTTCAAAAAGCATATGTAGTAGGGTCCGAGTTTGCCAGAGGTGCGGGTTGCCTGCCAATCTCTGAGGTTTTTTTTAAAGCGGCAATCATTTACAAGGCAAGTTTTTGCCTTGCAAATGTTTGACCCTTAAAAAATATCAGAGATTGGCAGGCATCCTGCACCTCTGGCAAACTTGGACCCTACTACATATGCTCCCAAAGGTCAAATATGCCATTGAAAGACCAACTGGCCACTTAATGCTTCTTAATGTAATTATACTATAGGAACAAATACTAAACTGAGGTTTATGTGAGGTAGAGTGCTAGAGTTGGGACTCACAAGATAAATCTGGGTACTTTAGGATTCAGGACAACACAGACAAGACAGCAAGGAGCATGACAACATCCTTATTATATGCTAAATGTACCAAAACAATTTATCAATATAGCAGTAAATGGTATATTATCAATTGCCAAGTTAATTTCTCCTACCCCTAGGATAGATCTTCTCAACACCATGTTCTTGGTAGGAGACAGCACTTTACGCAAGTTTTGACCAATGTTAATCACACCATTTCTCCCAACACAGGTCTTTAATCCCACTCAAAATTCCATGCTATCCTTTCACTGCAACGTGCAGGTACCGTCTTACCATATATCCTATCAGTGGTTAAGTCTCACAAGAGGGCTGTATGGAGTGTCTAGAGTCCTTTCCCTTGAATGCATCCTTTTGTATAGGTACCATTGAGTTTATATGCTGCCTTGGTAGAACAATAAGAACCAACCAATGTTAATGAAGATTAGTGTGTATGGTTATGATGTGTCCCTCATCACATTAACCCATTTTATGCTTTTACAATGGAAATGAAGGTCGTAGCACCACTGCTTTCTAATTTCCCCATAATCCCTAGAGGCTGCAGGAACCACATGTGTCCATATATGGTTGTGGACCAGTAGATGTTAACTTTTACTCATGACCACCTGACAACATTTCAGAAACAAACATGTCAACATAATGTCACAACACTTTCATATAACCCTCATATGATGCCTATACCCATCACCCACAATTAAATGCTAAAAACGAATGCGTCTTTAAATACATGACTCGACAAGGTGTCAATGTCCAGACTGCCACACTTTTGTGCTAATTTTGAGTCAGACACACTACCAATGTCAGATGCAGTTGAGCAGTTTATGTTTTTTGTCTAATTCGCACAGCACATGTGTCCAGTGTCCATGCGCACATAGTCTCAGTTACTCAGGAGAAGCATGGTCACAGAAATGTATTGGGCATTCCTAGGAGGGGCAGGGAGGTGGCTAAGTGGACGCACCTATGTGATCTGCATCTAGGGTGTGCCGCCGTCTAATGCTTGTTTTGATGCTTAACTATAATTCCTCTTGTCACTTTTTTGAAATTTTAAATCAGATCAACTTAACCTGTAAACACCGCATTTGACCAACTGCTTCTCATTCATTTGGTGTAATCATTGTCTGCACCTTTTAACTTACTAATATAGGGGCCTATTTATCAATGAGTGTTAAAACTTGTTGCATATGGTAAATAGTGTTCCAGCAAATCATCTACCAACTGTCATGTATTCAGCTTCTGTCACATGTTTGAAAAATTATATTTGGGAGCTGATTGGCTAGAGCACCATTTATCATACACAATAAGTTTTATCATGCATAACAAGTTTTATCACTCATTGATAAATGGGCCCTATAGACTTCTTAATGGGTTGTGCCACATCGCCATTACTTGCAAACTAGTGCTCAATTGCTGTCTGACCTCTTCCTAATCAAGAAACTATCAGTAGTAATAAATGTGTCAATGAAATTTGATTCACATATACCCATTTTCTGAGGCTATCACCAACCATGTGGAAGAGTCTTGCAGCCCCCATGCTGAACTCATCTCCCAAAGCAAGTTTGACTGATATTTACATCAAAATGCTGAATTAGCTCCATTCTTGGTTGGAAACAGTTTATATTAAGCTGTTTTTTTCTACCCTTTCCATTATTATTACTTGTAAAATAATATCACTCTTATCATCAAGTGAGGTTACGATGGTCAAATTATTCTATTTAACCCTGACTCGTTGTAATTGTGCCTATATCAACCAGGTGATCCAGTTAGTTTTCCCAGCAGGTGGGCTTAAGTGCTGGGTGAAGAAAACTTGCATCAAAGTGTGTTTAGGGAACCTTTAAGAGGTCTCACCTACCATCAAGCAGTGACATCAACTAGTTTGTTTTTAACCCCTGGAAGTGCCACACTCTCACCCAAATTTTCAGCTTCAGGTATGGTAAGTCAAATACCTGCAAGAAAGCCAACAATAGCTGTGACCATTCTAACAGCATGTTTAGACCTTCACTACTTCCTTCCTGAATTCTGAATATCCACCTTTTGCATCCTGTCAGTACATTTCAATTAATCTCAGGAAAAGGCTTAGAATCAGCACTTAGCAAGTAATTATCATTTCCCAGAATTGACTGGAGGAAATGCGTCTATGGAGTAACAAGAGCCTGCAAGTATACCTCTGCTAAACATGAGCTTTTATTCCTAGTCTCTTGAAACTCAAACAAGCTTCTTGAGGAAGCTGTCCCATGTGACAGGGAAACATGTTGAGGATACAGGTATACAGAGTGCCCAGTACAGTGTTTCCAGCAGCTACTCCTTGTGCTGGACCGCGAGTGCTGTAACTCAGAAACACTGTCCCTACCAGCACTCTCATTGGAGCTCTGTCTTTGTTTGCAACTGTAGGATGCTCCCATTCTCAGTCAGCATTTGTGTTAAGGAGTCCAAGACTGAGGCACATTGGACTTCATCCACCAGAAGTGGTCTCCTCTCCCTAGTTCATGTGCTCTAGCAGAACTGCTTTTTTTCAAGTGTATACATTTGAAACACCAGCTCTCTGCATGTGAGTGATATGTAATGCATACTATTGACACATCTAGCCAGTTTCCCAGGTAAAATATGTGCTACCCAGACTTATCATTCTTTGAATTTCACCTAATCTATCTATCTATCTATCTATCTATCTATCTATCTATCTATCTATCTATCTATCTATCTATCTATCTATAATTAGTACAGTATCTATTAGTTAAACTCACAAGATTATCAGTTTATTCAGTCACATCAGCATATGGGCACATACTGTATCTGCAATAGCGTTATTTTCTCCATAAATGAAGGATATAGCATGACAATATCTGTATACTCTCTCATTTCCATTTACTTTTCTTTATACTTCTTCTTACATGCAATCCTAGTGGAGGAGCTAAGCATACATATGCCTTCCTATAACTATCACTTGGAATTAGTGCAAAACACCTCTCTTGTTTCCTCTATTACTTTGAGTCACTTTCCTCCTACTTCTAGTTTGTCCCTTCCTTAAGTGCCAATTGCTTTCCTTTCATGAGATGAACAGTTTTAGCTTATATTTCCACATTCTTCATTGACGAATGAGAAGGACAGCATGTCAAGTGCAATTGTAAATGACCTACTCTCATATTCTCATGACACCACCAGGAGTCTGTTTTCTGAACTTAAAATGTATCAGGACCTTGGTTCCTTTCTGGCTCCATCTTGCTAGTGGCCCGACTGTTTATACCTGCCCTCCTCTTTAGCTGAAGTTATGCTTCTGACAAAAATTGACGGCTGCTTTCACTCTCTTCATAACTTGTATTTTACTTTCTCTGGATTGGCAACATAACACCAGCAGAACTCAATGGTGCATTCTGCAAACATTTTAAATGTTTCCTGTTCTGTCAGCCAGATGAAATTGGAACAACCAAGTATTGCCATGGGAGGTGAGAGTAGGCTTAAGACAACTAAAATGGATCTAGACAGACATTTTTTATTATTTTATTTTATTCTCTGTACTGTGCAGTTATTATATGATTACCTTTCTAATATTGAATGCTCACTGTGAAGCCATTGTTCCCTGTGTCTTCAAAAATATGGAATTAGAAATTATGCAACATGTGTAGAAAAACTGGTTTAAGAAGTTTCACTAAGCAAACATTACCCTGGGCCTAATAAGAAGCCATGCCTTTAGGTCAATCTTGTGGTTCACCACAAATGCAAGACAATGCCTCAGGCCTAGTTCCTACTGCAGTATACACAGTGGTTGTACAGTGAATACTGTCTATGTACTGAGGTTGGAAAAAGACCATCTCACAGGCTTAGTAGTCTAGGCATGGTGGTGAAGACAGGCTTAATGCCTATCTCCACATATTGAAGCCAGGTTTTGAGTCTTGAGTTGGTGTCCCAGGGGCCTAGGATCCAAAGTATGGAGGACACCTTGAGTATGGGCCTAGTTCCCTATATACAAAGCTGGTGGTGAGCCTGAAGCCTACTAAAAGGGCTTAGGCTGATTCACCACAGTGGGGCCTAAGAGAACACTGGGGTCTTACAAATAGCTGTTCTCAGCTGTCACTGTGTATTAGCCAGTCCAAAAATAAGGGGTCCACAGCGTTTCTGTGGGAGTTTAAACTTGACAGGTACAAGGTCCTTTCTGACCCTTGGCATTTTCTTGCAGTGTATTATTCATATACACTTGTTGGTTAGCATTCTTGGTTATGTTATACCCCTTTTCCACTGCCCTAATAACCTGGGTGTTTGCTGGGTTAACCTGGGCTGTGGCTCAGTATAAAAGGGTCCTTGAAAAATAACCTGGATCGAGTGATCTGGGAATCTGACCCTAGTCCAATGTGCTGGTTAAATGGCGTTTGACCTGGGTCAGAGCTAGGTTATAACCATGACTAGAAACTCAGATTGGACCTGGGTTTTTGGTGGAAAAGTGGTATTAGTCTGCTTGGCCTGGTGCCCTTCCAAGTAACAGCAGCAGCTGAAAACAAATATGTGTAGCAATGGGACAGCACTCGGCTCTATTAAATACGCAGAAACTCCCAAAATTATCCCAATGCTTCAGGACCAGTTTCAGAAATCTTTCTCTATACTGTATATTTTGGAATATTACTAGTAACAGTTTCATTCAAAGCAACTTATTTCATGGTTGTTGTTTTTTTTACAATTTTGAGCTGAGTTACTGTATTCAGCTGCAGATACACTAATTAATCCAGACCCAGCTGTGCTTTAAGTGAGCCCATCACAATACATTAACATTGCCTAACTCATTGGAGCAGCAAAAACGATATGCCGTGCTAGCTATTTATCTCACAAATGCTACTGTATTTGTCTATCACCTCTGTCCTGTTTATTTGCTATTTTGTGTAGATAAGAGGAAGGAAATATGTATTCTGTTGCCGAAGATTCAAATGTGGCTCCTAGCACTGTGACTTTAGTGACAAATAATTTAAAGATACATAGCTGCCCGAAGTCATATTATTATATAGTGAACTGCGTTTGGTACTCTCTGGATTTCATAATGTGCCTCATTTTATTATTTGCTGGTCTATAAAGTTCCATAAATCTGGACATGCAAAAGAAAGATCTTATGATCACAGGGAAAAGAGAAGACCTGAGGCACAAGGAGAGACTGATGCTATGGTGGAAACATCTGCAAGGATGTTCCAGTGTGAGTGTTATAGGTGGGAGTACAGGTGGCTCTAGGAAAGAGGGGAGATTTTATACAGTATTTAAATATACAGTATGAAGGCTGTGGTATAACTAGGCCTAGTAAGGAATATTATCAGAGGGTAGTGACTTGTCCTGTAGGTGGGCATGACAGGTGATTATCAATCAGGCTAGGCACAGAAGTTAGGGTGAGATATTCAAGATGAGGTTTTAGATGTATGAAGGGGTGGTGTTGAGGACTTTCTAGAGTAGTCTGATTTGTATTTATGAGGATTCGGGGTGTCTAACAGAACAGAGGAGCAGTACAGCATTTGTGGATTGGAGACTGAGGAAGAGCTGTCTTTCTGCAGCGTTTTGGATAACTTAAAGCAGCAGCAAATGGGTAAGGGGAATTCCTGCTAGCAAGTCGTTGAAGTAATCCAGGTGGAAGATAATGAGAGAATGAATAAAAGTTTTGATTACACCATAGACTGGCCATACACCTAAAGATTGATTGTCAAATCTGGCTGGTTGGAATTAAAACCTGGTAATGTATGGGAGCAAATGACAATTGACCATTTGCTTGGAAATGCCGGGAAACTGACAAAAATTGTTGTTTCATATTGGTTAAATCAAATGGATTTAACCAATTTGTCTGATTCAAAAGACCAAAATTAGAAGTTACCAGCGCACACTAGGAGCAGAAAGTGTGATGAAATGAGTAGTCTGTAACCCAAACAGACACAGACAATGCACAAAGCAATAGAATACACTTCACTTAACACTGGCTCTCACTATACACAAAACATAAGTAAATGATCCTTAATATATGTCTGGTTGAGGCTGAGTTCTCTAAGGATGGTCCTCCACCCGCAATGGATTCCTCAACAGATGTTTCCATATGCAAAAGAAAAATATAAAAAATATAGTATAGTGTAGTGTGTTCTTAAGGGGAGAAATGATACACCCAGTCCACATGCACAGTTTTAACTTCACCGATGTCCTCCACCAAATAACAACAAAAGAATGGCGTACCGAACTCAAGGTATCTTTGGTGTAAGTCTTGTACCAAAGGGTCCCCTTCTTTTCTATGCTTGATTCCTCAATGAGTATTCATATATACAAAAGATGGATAAAAAAAAAATGGAATCTATTTTTGTATCCATCTTTTTTCTATATGAATACACATTCAGGAAACAAGCATACCCAGGAGAGGATAAAAGAAAAGAAGACCTACACCAAAGATACCATTTTTGTCTGCTTTTCAGTGTTTGGAAGCAAATGGTCAATTGTCAAGACACTTTTCAAACAATACTTTAATGGTCAGGGAACAAGACTGCAGGAGAAATTTGGAGTGAGAACTGAGCAGATGGCACAATCAAGGGGGATATTAATGTAGAGGCACTGGCGTATCTATAAGTGCCTCTGGGTATAGGACATGTGACATGTGAGGAAATGTGTTGTTGACCATGATGGAGATTAGGGGGATTAGCTCTGGGAGTAGTGAGGAAGATGAGTTTTGTTAGAATATGTTGATTGTTAGGTAGTGACACCTCCATGTTAAAATAACTTAAAATAGCAGAAATCATTTGGTTACATATATATATATAACATGGGGGCTAATTCAGATGTGGTTGGAGGTGCTATCACTGCTGCTTCCATGGCCTCTTCCCTCCCTCTAAATGGTGGCAATATGCCTCCATTTGGAGAAATGGAGGCCGTTACTGACCCCTCTCCACCCCAAACAACATCAGACTGTCAATCACTTCCAGCTACAATATACTGGCTGACATTGGTAAGAGGAGTCTTACCGCTTCACAAGTCAACCCTGCATTCACCTGCCCATTCATGACCCAGCTGTTCTGTATTGCATGTGTGCACTGGAACTGGACATTTGGTCTTGGGCTTCTAGTACCCTTTTCGCCCAATAAAAAAGTTAAATAAGAAAAAAGTTAACATATACTGTACTGTATTTAAATAAAATATAATTTTGTTTTAGAAAAAAGTGCTTTATTAAAACAAAGACAGCATTTTTTCTTCTGTGAGTTACCTTTGCAAGAGGATTACCACCATTATTCTTATTATTTATGCAGGGGTAACACTTTAATAGATTGGGTGCAACTCTATCTAAACAAAAAACAAAATAAAACAGGTTATGTCAATTTCATAAAGAGACCCCACTATGAGAAACGCAGAATGGCCCTCATTCCGAGTTGATCGCTAGCTGCCGTTGTTCGCAGCGCTGCAATCAGGCTAAAAATCAGCTGTTCTGCGCATGCGTATGGGCCGCAGTACGCACGCTCAAAGTACTTTCACACAAAATTATGCATTTTTACACAGTTTTCAGTCACTCGGCTGATCGGTAAGTGATTGACAGTAAAGAGGCGTTTCTGGGAGGTAACTGGCCATTTTCTGGGAGTGTGCTAAAAAACGCAGGCGTGTCAGGTAAAAACGCAGGCGTGTCAGGTAAAAACGCAGGCGTGCCTGGGGAAACCGGGGAGTGGCTGGCTGAACGCAGGGCGTGTTTGTGACATCAGGAACTAAACTGACTGAAGTGATCGCAAGGTAGGAGTAGGTTTGGAGCTGCTCAGAAACTACATGAAAATTTTTACAAGCAGTTCTGCTAACCTTTCGGTCGCACTTCTGCTAAGCTAAGATACACTCCCAGAGGGCGGCAACCTAGCGTTTGCACTGCTGCTAAAAGCAGCTAGCGAGCGATCAACTCGGAATG
This sequence comes from Pseudophryne corroboree, assembly GCF_028390025.1. Classification (NCBI taxonomy): domain Eukaryota; kingdom Metazoa; phylum Chordata; class Amphibia; order Anura; family Myobatrachidae; genus Pseudophryne; species Pseudophryne corroboree. The sequence goes on along the minus strand of NC_086450.1, from coordinate 313,511,332 downwards.
AGGGCCAATGTGAGAACATCTTTTTGCTGAGCTGAGAAATAGTTCTGGAAATTGTGGTGGTCATTCCGAGTTGATCGCACGTAGCAACTTTTTGCTGCTTGTGCGATCAACTAGACGCCGCCTGTGGGGCAGTGTATTTAAGCATAGCAGGGCTGCGATCGCTTGTGCAGCCCTGCTATGCTAAAAAAGTTTTGTGTAAAAGAAGACTAGCCCTGCAGTTACTTACCTTGTGCGATGGATCCAGTGATGAAGGTCCCGGATTGACGTCAGACATCCGCCCTCCAAACACCTGGACACGCCTGCATTCGGATCTCCACGCCCGGAAAATGGTGAGTTAACACCCTGGAACGCTTTCCTCCTGTCAATCTTCTTGCGGTCGCCGCTGCGACCGCTTTCTTCATACGCGGCCGTTGCCGAGCAACAATACGCCTGCATGATGCGGCCGCCGCGCAGTTCCAACCCATTCGCACCGCTGCATTGAACCACAGCGTGCGAACGGGTCAGAATGACCCCCATATCTGAATATTGACAAAACAATCTTCTTTCTTTTTCCTAATTATTTGCTGGGCAAGTTTTTGTTAGATATTTTAGAGAATTTCTCGTGGTTTTATGTGTTGCAGTGACAGGTCCCCTTTAATTGTCAAAGATATACTGTATTAGTAACTACTAGTTAGTAATTATGGAGTTGCACAGTTAATACACCCCCTGAATAAGTCATTTGCTTACAACGAATTACGTTAGTAATGCTTATTTGAAATACCCATAGGCTTTTGCATAGGAAATATGTTACTGTGTATGGTGGAATGCAAAACTGTTCCATGCATTGAGACTACCTTTTAAACACTAACAGCGGGCCATTGTTGAATTGTGCATTGTGTGCCTCATCAATGGGTTTTTGTTGATTTGGGTCGGGAACTCTAAGGCTAGCTGTAAGCATTAGAAAGTGAACAAAACTAGCAATAATACAAATACAAGTTATAAATTAATCATACAGGCTCATTATTAGGAATAATTTGGTTATTGATATATACAATAATTTTTAAAAATTTTATTATCCTGCATTATCACTTTAACTAGATATCAGGATTAATTAATTATTTACATATTTATACGTAAGTGTGTAAGGTCTTTTATAGTCACATAATTTTCATTATTATTTAACATTGCACATTCAAATGTATATTAAGATAGGGATCAGGATAATTATGCCCGGAATGAAAATGCTCAGCCCTCCACAGTAGTCTCAGTCAGATCATTCCCCAAATCTTCCCTTTTCACCCTTAATACCTTAACAATAGGGTTTATTAGATTGCTGCCCAATTTAGGGACTAACATATCCAGGTGAACATATAATTAATCAATTATCACTTAAGTCATCACTCCCTTAAATAGAACTTCATTTCCCACCATGTTACGGATGTGAACAAGCACACAGTGAAACGTACGTCATCCATAACGTAATCAGCGGGACGTGGACGCGTCAATCACACGGAGGTTCGGAAATCATCCGACCCGGCGCTCACCTCCCGCTGCGGCTCGAGTAAGTCAGAGACCACTAATAGCGGGACACGGACGAGCTACTAGCACGGAGGTACAGACACTACCAGACGCGGCGCCCATCACCCGCAGCGGCTCCAGTAACAGGGAGACTTTTCACAGTGGGACCTTTATGATTCACCAATACGGAGAGTTAGAAATCATCTGATCCGGCGCCCACTTCCCACAGTGGTCTGTGAAACAGAGAACTTGTTTCAATCAGCACAGATTTGTCACTCGGATACCAAACACTGGAGACACTTGACCTGCCATTCTGCTCCTGCCATTCCCTTTTCAGCTGGTTCTACTGACGGATCACACACCCTCCAACAGGATTCCCCACAGGCTCAATACCAGGTACTCAGGGCTGCCCTCTCATCTATAGGTTGGTATCTATCGGCCCCCCTGCAATGCTCCCATGCAACAGGGGAGGGGGATACCAAACTTAGACAGTAGAAGCAGCCCGCACTATTCTATCCTTCTAGTCCCAGGTGGACGGCTCTTCCCTGCTCTCATTGTTCCCATTCACTGCCCAAATTGGACACATGGGACAAAAGCAGAAAGGGAATCTGTTTCCACACACCTGGGGCTACTTTTTAATCTTACTTGTACCTTGGATATAAAATATCGTAATACGGATATATATAACTTTAATCTGTCATTTTACCTTCCCATACCCAGCTCTCAATAGAGCAAATCAATGGGTATATTGTATTATGATACTTGTGTAATTGTACCTGAAAAAGGAGTCCTAGACGGGTTAGACCAGCAATAATTAAGGTCTTTTCCATTTTGGACACTTAAACAGTGCCTGAGACAGTGTAACAATTATCTGTTCTCGGGCACTGGGTGTCTAACCATCTGTTGCTAAACTGTGGATGTGGAATTTGTAGCAAACTACATTAACACTGTTGCTACAATCCTGAACAAGTGGATTGATGCAAAGGGTGCATATATGTTACAAAAACCAACACAGTAGTTTTCAGTGTCTCTCCTACCTCTTTTCCCTCCCCCTATCTTTTCCTGGTAGTAACATCTCTGGTAATCATTTGCGGACCAACTAAGTGTATATACATGGGTGCGTAAAGATATCCCTCTAATAAAGAGCACATAAATAACTACCACACAGGAATTATTGTATCAACAATTAGTGTCTCATATGAGCCAAACAGTAGCCTATTGGCACTGACCAAGTTTACAAAATATTTCACGGCTGCTTTATTAACTTCATTATAATAACTGTCTTTCTTTCTAAATATCGGTTTAGATAGAAGTTTACTGCATTATATATTATTGTGCATTGAGTATTGATACTTTTCCTTTCTGCACTTTAAGGCTATCAGATAGGACAAAATACCTGTTTTCTGTGATATATATTTTTTTTAAAATAATGAAATAAAGATTTATGAATTTTTAATATTCAATAATCATTTCATAAAAGAGTGCGCCACACAATAAGCACTTTTTTAGTGGAGAGCCCACTAGTGGCTCACACTAAGAACCCCCACCCCAAAAAATACTATTAAATAGCTTAGTGGCGCACCTCCAACCCCATTTGACTCTTGCGATGGCCTTTTGGCCTTTATTGTGAATTTTCCTGAATTGGTTGGTTACATAATTAATATCTCCTCAAAATTTCATCCATTCACTTGTGCAGTGTCTGTTTGGACCTTGTGTCCTTTTTTCCCAAAAAAATGCAACTCTTATACTGAGTCTTTTTCTCAGTTTCTTAGACCCTAGCACGGTGATTAATTTAATAAATACTTACAACGCTTGTAAATAAAATTTGCAGGTTTCTGGTATCTGAAAGTAGCAGAAACATTAACTCAAATGGCGAACTTCTCTTTGAGAGACGCCCTAAATGGTAGACGCAAAATGGGAGACTTAAGTAACATCTTCCCAGATAACACAGTACCACAGGAAGCGGATCCTAAATGGGAAGACGATCTGCTCAGACTCAAACAACTATTACAGAAACAGATACGAACTAGATGGGATCTGACAAGCCTGGAGAATTATATTAAAAACAAAATCTCTCCAAGGGGATTGAGACCTAGACTATTTCCTGCATTCAATTTAATTTCGGATAATCTGAACAAGGAATGGGAGAGCTGTTTGCTTAAGTGCTCCCAAGAATTAATGAACATACTGATGAAGCATGACAACCTTGTTTTAGAGGAGTTGTCAGGAATCGTCTTACCAGACTGGCATCCGTCCGCCGCTGCGGACTCCGTCCTGGCTCCCTGCGGTCACCTGTCACCTTTGCCCCTGCCATGGGACATCATCTGGATCCTGGGGGCACTCCTGAACCAGCGGGCGTGTGCGCGCCGCGTCCCCGCTAGGCCGCGGCGTGGGCGCCGCCATGACAGTCTCCAAACAGCTAGTATGCTGCGGCCAATCCGGTGCGTGGCCGCACCCACTTTCCTTTTCTCCATCCAATCCCTGCACACCATGGGGTATATAGGAGGCACAGTTTCACCTCACAGGCATCCTGGACTTTGTGTCATTCTGACTACCTGCATGAAAGGATCAGCTCCTGTCTCTCCTGAGTTCCTGCTAAGAACTTATACTCCTGGTGATTCTGCTTGCTCCCGTGGAACTTCAAGGCTCAGTAATACCGGCAACCTGCATTGGGCTTCACACTCATCACAACCTTGTGTGCTTCAGCCTGCGGTTGAAGACTACACTCCAGGTGTGTTCATTCCTCCACCTGTGACACAGCTTGCTGCTGCCAGTGCCTGATCACCTGCACTGTGAGTTGGTCTCCTGCTAATGCTCAGGTTTGCAATTTCCATCAACTGCCTTAGTTCTTTGTTTTAAAACCCTGCTCTGGTTTCTAAACCAGTATCATTTCATTGACATTCATTCTGCTGTTTTATTTTCCGGATATGATTTCTCAAGTCACCTATCATTCATTGCCATAGACTATTTGTTACCATTTCAAGTATTTTCCATCTGCTATTATTTCTGCTGCATTTCTGTTATTATTTATCTGCTGAATAAATACCATTGCGCTCATGCGCAAGAACGTGATACAACCTCCTCGTCTCTTTCCTCCTACCTCCACTGACCCACTAGCGCCCCCTCCGGGGACACAGACCAAACACAATCTGACAGTAAGTCCAGGATCAATGGACTCGGATGGTGGACGGAGTGTGGGGTCAGAGGCCTTGCAAAATCTGGTCTCCCGTCTGGATGGTCAAGAGGTTGCGCAGCAGCAGATGCTTCACTTTCTACAAGGGATGTCCTCCCGATTGGATACACTGCAGCAGTCCCTGCCAAGTGTACTCTCACCTACTGTTACTCCAGCACCTGCCAGTGCTGTAAGTTCTTCTGTGTCGGCTGCATCAGCTCCAGTGTCACGTCTGCACTTGCCCGTGCCGAGCAAATATGATGGCAGTCCTAAATTATGTCGCGGGTTCCTTAACCAGTGCGAAATACAGTTCGAGTTATTGCCACATAACTTTCCTACACCAAGGTCCAAGGTTGCCTACATCATTTCCTTACTCTCTGGATCTGCTTTGAATTGGGTGTCTCCTCTGTGGGAACGTGCTGACCCCCTGATCAATAACTACTCTGACTTCGTGTCAACCTTTAGACGGATCTTTGACGAGCCTGGTCGTGCAACATCAGCTTCGGCAGACCTGATCCAAATTCATCAAGGTAACCGAAGCATGGGACAGTATGTCATCCAGTTCCAGACGTTGGCTGCAGAGGTCCAATGGAACAACCAAGCTCTGGTAGCAACCTTCTGGCACGGACTTTCGGATCGGATCAAGGACGAACTGGCAACCCGTGACATTCCTGTTCAACTGTCTGACTTGATCTCCCTGTGTATAAAGCTGGACTCTCGCATCCGCGAACGCAATAATGAACGCGCTCGGAGTGAGCCTCGCAGAATAAGGTTCATACCCCCTGTACAGTTCCAGCCTCCTTCTCCTTCTGACGAGCCTATGCAGGTAAATAGGTCCCGCCTAACCCATGAGGAACGGGCAAGAAGAATACGAGAGAGGCTCTGCCTATACTGTGCTGCTGCGGGTCATCAAATTAACTCCTGCACGATGCGTTCGGGAAACGCCAGATCCTGACTTGGAAGGGAGGAGTCAAGTTGGGATCATTCAGTCAAGCTCCTTCTCAACAAGATCTCATTATTCCAGTGACGCTAGAAACTTCCGTTGGGCTCCAGTCTGCGTCAGCATTAGTGGACTGCGGTGCTGCAGGAAATTTTATCACCCAAGCTGCGGTAAACAAATATTGCCTGTCTACCTGTGAACTTTCTTGTCCTGTTTACATTACTGCTGTGGATGGTAGTAGAATCTCCAAAGGGAACATTTCACATCAAACTACCCCAGTGGTTTTGGGAGTTGGATTTCTCCATTCAGAAATTATCAAGTTCCTGGTCATTCCTCAAGCCACCCAGGAGATTGTCTTGGGCATGCCTTGGCTCCAGCTACATAACCCACAGTTCGACTGGACAACGTTGCAGCTTACCTCATGGGGTTCACACTGTCATCATTCCTGCTTGGCCCAAGTGTGTCCTCTTAAGTCCACCGAAGTGAAGTCACAGCTAAGTCTCCCAGCAGTTTATCAAGACTTCGCAGACGTCTTCTGCGAAAAAGCTGCTGATATCCTGCCGCCCCATAGGGAATGGGATTGTCCCATTGATCTCCTTCCTGGCAAGAAGCCACCCAGGGGGCGCACCTATCCTTTGTCTGTTCCTGAAACAGAGGCGATGAGTAACTACATTAGAGAGAATCTTCAAAAAGGATTCATCCGTCCGTCATCATCACCCGCTGGCGCAGGTTTCTTCTTTGTCAAAAAGAAGGATGGAGGACTGCGTCCATGCATTGACTATCGGGGTCTCAACGACATTACCGTCAAGAATAGTTATCCTTTACCACTCATTACCGAACTGTTTGATAGAGTTAAGGGGGCTCGCATCTTCACCAAGTTAGATCTCCGCGGTGCCTATAATCTCATCAGAATCCGGAGTGGTGACGAGTGGAAGACAGCCTTCAACACTCGTGACGGCCATTATGAATACCTGGTAATGCCATTTGGGTTGAGTAATGCTCCAGCGGTATTCCAACACTTCGTGAACGAAATTTTTCGTGATGTCCTGTATAAGTACCTCGTTGTTTACTTAGATGATATTCTTATCTTTTCTCAAGACCTTCCATCTCATCGCCTACAAGTCTGTGAAGTTCTCCGACGTCTTCGTGAGAACCGTCTCTACGGGAAGTTATCCAAATGCACCTTTGAAGTTCCCTCTATACCCTTCCTGGGGTATATAATTTCCGGATCGGATCTTCAGATGGACCCGGCAAAATTGGAAGCCATTGCCAATTGGTCCATTCCAAACTCACTCAAGTCAATCCAGCGATTCCTGGGTTTTGCCAACTATTATAGAAAATTTATTCGAGGATTCTCCACTCTCATCGCTCCCATTACCAACCTGACTCGGAAAGGGGCAGATCATTCCAACTGGTCAGAAGAAGCCTTGGCAGCCTTCCGGAAGATCAAGTTAGCCTTTATGTCTGCTCCAGTGCTGTCACAGCCAGATGTCAACAGGCCGTTCGAGTTGGAGGTAGATGCCTCTAATGTTGGGGTTGGAGCTGTTCTCTCCCAGAAGGGATCTGATGGGAAAGTCCACCCTTGTGGATTCTACTCTCGCAAGTTTCTTCCTGCAGAAGCTAACTACTCCGTGGGAGATCAAGAGTTATTAGCAATCAAACTGGCTCTCGAGGAATGGAGATATCTCCTAGAAGGGGCCAAACATCCGTTTAACATCTTCACGGATCATAAGAACCTGCTATACCTAAAAGCAGCTCAGTGCCTTAACCCTCGCCAGTCCAGGTGGGCTATGTTTTTCTCTCGTTTTAATTTTAGGCTTCATTTCCGCCCAGGTTCACAGAATGTGAAAGCCGACGCATTATCCCGGTCCATGGAATCAGAAGAGGGAACATCTGACTCTGTGCCACATTCCATCCTGAGTCCCGTGGTTTTCGCTACCTCTCAAGTCTCTCCAGCTCCACCTCCGGGTAAGACTTTTGTTTCCCCAGAACTCCGTCCCAAGTTGCTAGCTTGGGCCCACCAATCCAAGTTTACTGGTCATCCTGGTGTCCTGAAGACATTCAAGTTCCTTTCTGCGTCATATTGGTGGCCGAAGATGAAAGTGGACATCCAGGATTTCGTGGCATCCTGTCCTAAATGTGTGCAGCACAAGACTCCTCGTCAGTCTCCAGCAGGTCAGTTGCAACCCTTATCAGTCCCTAGTCGTCCTTGGTCTCATCTATCAATGGACTTTATCACTGATCTTCCACCTTCTCTGGGACATAACACTATTTGGGTTGTAGTGGACAGATTTTCCAAGATGGCTCATTTCGTTCCTCTCCAGGGTCTCCCTTCTGCCCCGAAACTAGCCCAGATCTTCCTACAGGAGATCTTCCGTTTACACGGGTTACCCTCCGAAATAATATCTGATCGGGGGGTACAGTTTGTAGCAAGGTTTTGGAGGGCCCTCTGTTCTGCCATGCAGATAAAATTGAAATTCTCGTCTTCATACCATCCTCAGACGAATGGGCAGACAGAAAGAGTCAATCAGGAACTTGAGACTTTCCTACGGCTATATGTGACATCCTCTCAGGATGATTGGTTTAATCTGCTCCCATGGGCCGAGTTTGCCCATAACTTTCGTTACCACACTGCTACAGACACGACACCGTTCTTTGCAGTCTATGGGCAACATCCCCGAGTACCTGAATTTCAAGAACTTCCTCACATAGATGTTCCTGCTGCCACTACTGCTTTGACCCAGTTTTCCTCCATCTGGAAAAGAATTCACGTTTCCCTCAAAAAAGCCTCCAGTCGATATAAGGTCTATGCCGACCGTAAAAGACGTGCGGTTCCCCATTTGAAACCGGGGGACAGGGTTTGGTTATCAACCCGCAACCTTCGTCTCAGGGTTCCATCCATGAAGTTCGCACCACGCTTCATTGGTCCTTACCCTATTGAGAGTGTCATCAACCCAGTGGCTTACAAGTTGAAATTACCACCTTCACTTCGTGTTCCTAATGCCTTTCACATTTCTCTCCTCAGACCTCTAGTCCTAAACCGCTTTCAGAATACTCTTCCAGCAGGTCCCAAGGTTCGAACTCAGCGGGGCGTGGAATTTGAGATCAACAAGATTCTGGACTCTCGTTGCCGGTATGGACGTCTCCAGTACCTGGTCGATTGGTTCGGTTATGGTCCAGAGGAGAGAAGCTGGGTGAATTCATCTGATGTCCATGCTCCTAGGTTGGTCCGTGTTTTCCACAGCACTCATCCCTCCAAACCACGTGGGTGTTCGGTGTCCACCCCTAAAGGAGGGGGTACTGTCAGGAATCGTCTTACCAGACTGGCATCCGTCCGCCGCTGCGGACTCCGTCCTGGCTCCCTGCGGTCACCTGTCACCTTTGCCCCTGCCATGGGACATCATCTGGATCCTGGGGGCACTCCTGAACCAGCGGGCGTGTGCGCGCCGCGTCCCCGCTAGGCCGCGGCGTGGGCGCCGCCATGACAGTCTCCAAACAGCTAGTATGCTGCGGCCAATCCGGTGCGTGGCCGCACCCACTTTCCTTTTCTCCATCCAATCCCTGCACACCATGGGGTATATAGGAGGCACAGTTTCACCTCACAGGCATCCTGGACTTTGTGTCATTCTGACTACCTGCATGAAAGGATCAGCTCCTGTCTCTCCTGAGTTCCTGCTAAGAACTTATACTCCTGGTGATTCTGCTTGCTCCCGTGGAACTTCAAGGCTCAGTAATACCGGCAACCTGCATTGGGCTTCACACTCATCACAACCTTGTGTGCTTCAGCCTGCGGTTGAAGACTAAACTCCAGGTGTGTTCATTCCTCCACCTGTGACACAGCTTGCTGCTGCCAGTGCCTGATCACCTGCACTGTGAGTTGGTCTCCTGCTAATGCTCAGGTTTGCAATTTCCATCAACTGCCTTAGTTCTTTGTTTTAAAACCCTGCTCTGGTTTCTAAACCAGTATCATTTCATTGACATTCATTCTGCTGTTTTATTTTCCGGATATGATTTCTCAAGTCACCTATCATTCATTGCCATAGACTATTTGTTACCATTTCAAGTATTTTCCATCTGCTATTATTTCTGCTGCATTTCTGTTATTATTTATCTGCTGAATAAATACCATTGCGCTCATGCGCAAGAACGTGATACAACCTCCTCGTCTCTTTCCTCCTACCTCCACTGACCCACTAGCGCCCCCTCCGGGGACACAGACCAAACACAATCTGACAGGAGTGTGACAAGGAGATAGAAAAACTTGGTAAAAACTTGGAGGTGTGGGAGAAAGACACACAGTTCCAAAAATTATTTGAGAAACAAGAGAAGGAACTTGAGAGTTATGAAGACACCATTATTGAAAGGAAAAGATCCAAATATCTACGGGATAAAAGGGATTTCCTGAGCAATAATGTCTTCAAATGGACTAATAAAAAACATCGAGAGGCCACTCCCAAACAGAGAAACCAAGATTTCTATACATCCTCCGAAGTAGAATCATCAGGAGGAGAGGATACATATGAGGCCAGTAATTCGAATTCCAGAAGACAATACACATTGGAACAGGATCCTTTTTTAGGGGCAGGGCGGGGGACCAGAGGTCGCCCCGCAAAAGGAAGACAAGGAGGGGGAACAAGGGGAAATCAAGATCCCCAAAGGTGGGAAACACCAATCCCACACAGATACCCAAGGAGAAAGATAAACAACAAGAAATATTGATGGGGGAATCCTCCTTCAAAATAATCAATCTGTCAGAACACATACTAACAAAAGACCAAGAATCAGTTTTAAGAAAAGGTCTAAACTTTGCCCCTCAAAAAACCTTCAACCGTTTCCAATGGGAGAAAGACACGAAACTCTTCTGCCGAAAATTGTTACTGACTAAATTCTACGCCAGTAAAAAGATGGAACAAACGGAAAGATCGGCTATATCCTCTCCATCATTCCTGCAAGACACGTACAGCACTCATGATTATGAAGGGATGATTGCATCCGGAGAGTTTACGGAACAGGATCAGGAGATGATCTCGATATTAGAAGAACTCTCCATGGAAAACACTACAAGAGAAACTCCAATAAAGACTTGAACCATTTGCAAGAAGAAATCAACTTTCTTCCCACAAGACCAAATTTGTCCAGAAGTAAAGATCTTTATGGACATGGTCAGCAAGGATCTGGACGAGATAAAAAAGGAGGAGATCGAAATACACGGACAATCTCACTAAAGGGGAAAGAAGAGCACTCAATGAGATCAGTAGTTGGGGGGATGTTATTATAAAACCCTCCGATAAAGGGGGCAATATTGTCTTATGGCCAAAAGAAAAGTACACTCAAGAGGCCATCAAGCAACTCAGTGACTCCGGGTGCTATACCAAAACAATATTTAATCCAACTGATAATTGTAGGTTAGCCCTAAACCGCATCACTGATAAAGCCCTCAAGGAGAACGTGATCTCACGACAGGAATATGATTTCCTACGAGTGGACCATCCCAGAACTCCAACCTTCTATCTCCTACCCAAGATCCACAAGGATGCCAACAATCCCCCAGGAAGACCAATAGTGTCCGGGATAGGGGGAGTCTCAGAAAAAGCCAGCATTTTCATTGACACTCATTTGCGGAAACATGTAACCGCATTACCCTCCTATACACGTGACACGGGGGATGTCATCATGAAATTACATGATGTTAAACTGGAGGATAACCATCTTTTGGTTGGTCTTGATGTAGAGTCACTATATAGTAGCATTCATCATGAGAGGGGCCTTTCCGCGATAGAATATTTTCTCCAAATGGAAGGACCCAGTGACTTCAATTCCTTCCTATTACGACTCTTACACTTTGTCCTTCACAAGAACACTTTCACCTTTGCGGACGCATTCTATACCCAGATACGAGGAACAGCTATGGGCGCGGCATGCGCACCTACATATGCTAACCTATATTTGGGTTGGTGGGAGAAGGAGGTGGTATTTAGTGAGAACAACGAACCCTTCACGAGTAAAATAATAACGTGGATGCGATACATAGATGACATTTTTGTCATTTGGGAGGGTGATGCTGAGTCATTTAAAACTTTCATTCAACAGTTGAATAGAAATGATTTGAATTTGAAACTCACGTATGAGATCAGCAGGGAATCTATCCCGTTCTTGGATCTCAGGATTTACAGAAGTGAGGACAACATGTTGGCAACAGAATTATATAGGAAAAAAACTGCCACAAACAGTTTATTACTCAGCAATAGTTCACACCTACCCGCTACGGTCCACAACATTCCCAGAGGTGAATTCCTGAGATTGAGACGAAACTGCTCGGATGATAATGTGTTCAAAATCAAAAGTAAGGAACTTACCGACAGACTACGTGAAAGAGGATATAGCATGAGATGCATCAAGAGAGCGAATAGATGCCTTCTCAACACTAATAGGCAGTCCATCATCTTCCAGGAGAGCGGAAGATCAAAACAACAGAGGGACCTCTCAGCTAAACCAACTATCCGGTTTGTAGGAGGATTTTGCCAGGAGTGGAAAGAAATCAGGAAAATTATAAACAAACACTGGCCTCTGTTATTAAATGACTCCGACTTGGCAGCCAATCTTGGCCCAACTGTATCAATGAGTTGGAAGAAATCACCCAGCATTGGAGACAGATTGGTAAGGAGCCACTTCTCCCGCCTACCGAAACGGGAAGATAAGATCAAAGGTACCTATCCTTGTGGATCATGTACTGTCTGTGCGCATGTTGAGACAAGGCCAGACGTTAAGGATAGAGATGGATGTCTATTACGAACAAAGGAGTTCTCCAATTGCCAAACTAATAATGTCATCTACTGCATTCAATGCCCATGTAAAATGCTATACGTAGGCATGACCACCAGAATGGTCAAAATACGAGTAATGGAACATCTGGGCAATATTAGGAATGTAGAAGCAGATTCCATGCGGTTCAGGAAAATCACAACAGTTGCCAGGCATTTTCAAAAGAAACACTCCAAATCCACACAAGGATTGAAGTTCTTCTGTCTAGAGAGACTACGGATGGGCGTAAGAGGAGGAGACACCTCTAGAGAATTGCAAAAACTGGAAAGCAAGTGGATTTTTAGACTAAATACTATGGCACCGGCAGGCCTAAATGAAAATATTAATTTTGGAGTCTTTCTCCCTGTTTGAAATCCATCTCGCTCCCTTATTATTCATCCAGTCATCATTCATGGCTAGTAACAATAATATTATATAATCTTTACAATTTGTATACCTTATTAGCCATAGAGCAATTTACTCATTTATTTATTTAACTATTGTCCCCTTCCATCTCACTGGTTTCCTTATACCTAATTTTCCTTTAATTTTCCTTTCATTCAATACTCTCTCTCCCTTCTCCCCATCATCTACCACTCATCATTACTTAATTTTATCCTTGCTAGCAACTCCTAATTATACCTTCTAAATTATTTAATAAAAAGGACATATATAACCAATGTATTTTTCATTACACCATTATCCTCTTATATGTTTAAGTGCTCACATATAACAAATATTAATTTGTTAGCTTTATTTTATACCATCTAGCAGAATGTATCTGCCAGTATGCATTTTTGTGACCAAAATAATTGGTTCAGAGTAGCCAATCTCCATCCTAGCACTATCATAAAGCATCCCCATGTATATTTTATTCCATATTACAATATTTGGCTTTAGTTATGATAGTACAGTGGCTCTAATTGGTGAAAATATTCTCTAATTTCAATAATTTCCATTTATACACTTTAATCACCACACTCATCACTACACTTGATTATAGAAATCTGGACTTTTCTTTTTTAACACAACATTTATTGATTTTTATTTCCCTTTCACGTCCCTCTCATGGACAATATCACTAATAAATTAAATTTATAGCAGCTCACTCATATAATTTTTTCACATCTATACCCTCACCATTTATAAATTCATTTTAATTATGCATATTTTAATATACTATATATTAACAACAATAAAATTCTCACTCCCCCTCCATTTTTTACCAATGGGACCAATACACCGTGCACTCACCTAGCAATAATACAAATACAAGTTATAAATTAATCATACAGGCTCATTATTAGGAATAATTTGGTTATTGATATATACAATAATTTTTAAAAATTTTATTATCCTGCATTATCACTTTAACTAGATATCAGGATTAATTAATTATTTACATATTTATACGTAAGTGTGTAAGGTCTTTTATAGTCACATAATTTTCATTATTATTTAACATTGCACATTCAAATGTATATTAAGATAGGGATCAGGATAATTATGCCCGGAATGAAAATGCTCAGCCCTCCACAGTAGTCTCAGTCAGATCATTCCCCAAATCTTCCCTTTTCACCCTTAATACCTTAACAATAGGGTTTATTAGATTGCTGCCCAATTTAGGGACTAACATATCCAGGTGAACATATAATTAATCAATTATCACTTAAGTCATCACTCCCTTAAATAGAACTTCATTTCCCACCATGTTACGGATGTGAACAAGCACACAGTGAAACGTACGTCATCCATAACGTAATCAGCGGGACGTGGACGCGTCAATCACACGGAGGTTCGGAAATCATCCGACCCGGCGCTCACCTCCCGCTGCGGCTCGAGTAAGTCAGAGACCACTAATAGCGGGACACGGACGAGCTACTAGCACGGAGGTACAGACACTACCAGACGCGGCGCCCATCACCCGCAGCGGCTCCAGTAACAGGGAGACTTTTCACAGTGGGACCTTTATGATTCACCAATACGGAGAGTTAGAAATCATCTGATCCGGCGCCCACTTCCCACAGTGGTCTGTGAAACAGAGAACTTGTTTCAATCAGCACAGATTTGTCACTCGGATACCAAACACTGGAGACACTTGACCTGCCATTCTGCTCCAGCCATTCCCTTTTCAGCTGGTTCTACTGACGGATCACACACCCTCCAACAGGATTCCCTACAGGCTCAATACCAGGTACTCAGGGCTGCCCTCTCATCTATAGGTTGGTATCTATCGGCCCCCCTGCAATGCTCCCATGCAACAGGGGAGGGGGATACCAAACTTAGACAGTAGAAGCAGCCCGCACTATTCTATCCTTCTAGTCCCAGGTGGACGGCTCTTCCCTGCTCTCATTGTTCCCATTCACTGCCCAAATTGGACACATGGGACAAAAGCAGAAAGGGAATCTGTTTCCACACACCTGGGGCTACTTTTTAATCTTACTTGTACCTTGGATATAAAATATCGTAATACGGATATATATAACTTTAATCTGTCATTTTACCTTCCCATACCCAGCTCTCAATAGAGCAAATCAATGGGTATATTGTATTATGATACTTGTGTAATTGTACCTGAAAAAGGAGTCCTAGACGGGTTAGACCAGCAATAATTAAGGTCTTTTCCATTTTGGACACTTAAACAGTGCCTGAGACAGTGTAACAATTATCTGTTCTCGGGCACTGGGTGTCTAACCATCTGTTGCTAAACTGTGGATGTGGAATTTGTAGCAAACTACATTAACACTGTTGCTACAATCCTGAACAAGTGGATTGATGCAAAGGGTGCATATATGTTACAAAAACCAACACAGTAGTTTTCAGTGTCTCTCCTACCTGTTTTCCCTCCCCCTATCTTTTCCTGGTAGTAACATCTCTGGTAATCATTTGCGGACCAACTAAGTGTATATACATGGGTGCGTAAAGATATCCCTCTAATAAAGAGCACATAAATAACTACCACACAGGAATTATTGTATCAACAATTAGTGTCTCATATGAGCCAAACAGTAGCCTATTGGCACTGACCAAGTTTACAAAATATTTCACGGCTGCTTTATTAACTTCATTATAATAACAGTCTTTCTTTCTAAATATCGGTTTAGATAGAAGTTTACTGCATTATATATTATTGTGCATTGAGTATTGATACTTTTCCTTTCTGCACTTTAAGGCTATCAGATAGGACAAAATACCTGTTTTCTGTGATATATATTTTTTTTAAAATAATGAAATAAAGATTTATGAATTTTTAATATTCAATAATCATTTCATAAAAGAGTGCGCCACACAATAAGCACTTTTTTAGTGGAGAGCCCACTAGTGGCTCACACTAAGAACCCCCACCCCAAAAAATACTATTAAATAGCTTAGTGGCGCACCTCCAACCCCATTTGACTCTTGCGATGGCCTTTTGGCCTTTATTGTGAATTTTCCTGAATTGGTTGGTTACATAATTAATATCTCCTCAAAATTTCATCCATTCACTTGTGCAGTGTCTGTTTGGACCTTGTGTCCTTTTTCCCCAAAAAAAACAAAACTAGATGGCCTGATTATGTTTCTCCTCATGCAGACCTCTGATATAGGCAGAAACTGTTATGCAGATGTATACAGAGCAGATGCAGTTATCAAAATATCCCAAAGTCGTAATAGTGTGTTGGGAAGTCTGGAACAGACTGTGAAGATACACTGGAGTCAGGTGCACTGCTGATAGCATAACTGGTCTAGGCTGTCGAAATGCTGGACTTGGATGATGTAGCACAGTGGAGGCAGGCTGCAGGAGATATCGCAACTGAATGCTGTGCATAAATACAAACAGGCTGCCGGCGGTGATGCTGGTTCTGGGTACTATGGGGGTAATTCTGAGTTGATCGCAGCAGCAAGTTTGTTGGCAATTGGGCAAAACCATGTGCACTGCAGGGGGGGGGGGGCAGATATAACATTTGCAGAGAGAGTTAGATTTGGGTGGGTTATACTGTTTCTGTGCAGGGTAAATACTGGCTGCTTTATTTCTACTCTGCAATTTAGATTTCAGTTTGAATACACCCCACCCAAATCTAACTCTCTCTGCACATGTTATATCTGCCCCTCCTGCAGTGCACATGGTTTTGCCCAACTGCTAACAAATTTACTCCTGCGATCAACTCAGAATTAGGCCCTATATACACTAGAAGCAGGCTGCATGTGATGTTGGAACGGAGTGCTACACACAATGGAAGCAGGCTGCAAGCGAAGTTTGGAATTGAATGCCATGAGGCACCCACTGGAACTGAAAATGGGGAATTCAGTTCTGTAATGCTGTGGGAAACATACTTTGCAATATTATACACATTTTCTAGTTTTAATTGGGAATTATCGGCACATTACTGTACACTGGAAATTTTCTATGTACATAGAAATAACATAAATGAACACTGACACAATTCAGAAGGAGCATACTGAATCACACTCCTGTACATCATTTTGATCATAAGAAACCCTTTTTTATATTTTCACCTTCATTTTACTCTACATTTTTTATGTTTTTTTTAGACAGATGTTTTCAATTTTTAAAATTTTTACATAAACAAGAGTACAATACAAAGGGTCAACACAGTACTCGCACAATTAAATTGTACAAATAGCTGAAAAAGATTTTGAATGTTTTTATAGTTTTTTTAAGTTTTTTAATTCCTATTTTTGCTTATTCTTTTTTGGGGGGTCTGTTTTGTTTCTATTCAAATTATTTAAATAGAACTTAATGTACTGTATGATTGCAGTAACATACCTTTGGTGGTACCCAGTTAAGGCTGAACTATTTATTAGTTATACTTGCCAACTCTTAATTTTTTCCTTCTGGGACCTGCATACTGTAGCCAGAGGTGTCACCGGGTGTGGTGACACCCGGTGCGCGCCCCTGATCTGCTGCCGCGATCGCAGCAAGAAAGGGGTGTGGCCTTGTACTTAGGGGGCGTGGCTTCGTGGGTATCCCGGAATCGTCACTCTGGGGTCGTGCCCAGCATCTCCGGAGATGCTGGGCTTCCCCCAGAGCCAGTCTCCGTCCGCTGTCGGCTCCTCTTTTGTGACAGGAGCCGGGTGCTGTAGGAGACTTTCTCACTGCAGCACCTGGTTCCTGCCAGTGCGGAGGAGCTGACAATTGGTGTCACCCTCCTCCAGGCGTCACACCCGGGTGCGGGCCGCACCCCCCGCACCCGCCTTGTGACGCCACTGCTGTAGCTTGGACATAAGATGCAACTGATCACAACACTGAGGGAGACTAATGCAGCAAAATGTAGATCCCAGAAGCAGGACAGGCCCAAGTTGACCCAATTTTCCTGAAGCAGCATCACTGCATTCTACCATCCTGCCCATTTTAATGTGGTACTCCCCAAAAATTTTGTAGTCTGGCATGTCCACATAATTCTGTCATCATCATGAATTTTTACATTATGATGTCGACAAAATATACAACACCCGTCCAGCTATTGTTTTTTGCATCTACATTTCATTTTATTTTGCTTCAGTTAGAAACATGTATTTCTATCCACTTAAGGTATATATGCATAGTTTTTTTGTGTTGTACTCAGCATTCATATGACAATAATGACATCAAAAGCATTTTCTAAATAGTATATTTATTTAATCTTTAAATTGATCCTTGACTTGTAACAATATTAATATTAATTCCAAGATATTAATGCTTCATACTGTATTGTGTGTGTGAGATTGAATTTTCCTGGTTGTTTATACAGTACATCAATAATGATATTGCAGGAGAAACTGCTTGAAAAAGTGTCTATTGTTTGTGGCAGTCATTGGCCATTTCTATAATGGGTGCAATGTGTGCGGAGCACACGGCCTCTGAACCCAGGGTGTCCCACACCGCACACATTGCACCCATATTATAATACTTACTTCTCCGGAGTCCAGGGTCGGGCGCTGCAGCAAAAACTGCATCCAAAATGGCCACCGTGCATGTGCAGTATTGATTTTGGTGTCCTGAACATGACGGGCGCCATGTTCCTGGAGACCTGCGCATGTGCAGTAGACTCTGGCATGATGCCGGAGACTACTGCTCCATATAGAGGAGGGGGCCCACCCTGAGTCTGTTAAAACACCCCTGGAGGTAGTAATTATATTATTCATGTGATGATTTTAGCATGTTGCTAACAATGTGCCTAATTTAGATCTGATAGCAGCAGCAAATTTGTTAGCTAATGGGCAAAACCATGTGCACTGCAGGGGGGTGGGGGGGCAGATATAACTTGTGCAGTGAGAGTTAGATTTGGGTGGGGTGTGTTCAAACTAAAATCTAAATTGCAGTGTAAAAATAAAGCAGCCAGTATTTACCATGCACAGAAACAAAATAACCCACCCAAATCTAACTCTCTCTGCACATGTTATATCTGCCCCCTCCTCCTGCAGTGTACATGGTCAGAGCCAGCCCTAACCAATATGATGCCCTAGGCAAGATTTTCACTGATGCACCTTAGCACCACTGCTAGTTCCAGCTCTGACCCTGCACCCCTTTCCCAGCACCATCACCCCTCACCCATAGCAGTCCTTATTTTGGTGTTCCTACCTCCTATATTTTAAATAGGAACAGTGCACACATTCGGCGCACAGCCCAAAAAGGGGCATGTTCTTGCTGGAAAGGGGCATGGTCACACAATAGTGCCGCCAATTCAAATTACGCCACACAGTAGTGCAACTTTATTTTCATTTTATCATGCAATAGTGTCCCTTATTCACGTTACTTCACACAGTATTACCACTTTACCTTATAAACGTTACTCCTCACAGTAGTGCCCCTTATTCACATTACATCACACTGAATTGCTCCTTATTCACATTATACCACACCATATTGCTCTTTATTCACATTAGACCACACAGTAGTGCCCTTTCTATATGTTACGCCACACAGTAGAGCACCTTATACACATAATGCCACACATTAGTAATGCACATATACATATAATACCACAAAGTAATGTCCCTTACACATATGACACACATTAGTAATGTCCTTAGAAATATAATGCGCCTTATACATTATACATATGACACACATAATGGGAGTAATTCAGACCTGATCGCTCGCTAGTGTTTTTTGCAGCACTGCGATCAGGTCAGAACTGCGCATGCGTATGAACCACAATGCGCAGGCGTTTTGCACGGGTACAAAGCAGATCATTGCACAGCTAAAATACACTCCATGCTGATGCAGGACTGCAAAAACAGCTAGTGAGCAATCAGGTCTGAATTACCCCCAATGCCCCTTACACATATGCCGAACACTACAGCACAACCAACCCACCCGCACACAGCACTCACATGGCTGCTAACACTGTGAGCTCTGACTCTGCTTGGATACAGATGTGTCCTCATACATCTTGCCTCAATATGCCATACAACAGGAGATGCCTAGCATGAGTCAGCTGGCAACTCTGCTAACATTGGGCGTCTTTTCTGGTGAAAAAGTGTCTTATTTACATTATTATGTGGCTAGGATGCACAAGCTTTTGCTGATTAAAATGATATGCAGCATGCCTATATTCTGTGTGCGACTGTGACTGTATCTGCATATAAAATGCTACATTACAGTGATTTCCAGGAATACACTGCAACGTAGCATTCGTATGCAGATACAGCCGCAGTCACACACAGAATATAGGCATGCCGCATATCATTTTAATCAGCAGAGGCTGCTTGTGCCTCTAGGGGCATACCAAATCCCCTAAGCATTTGCCTAGTTTGCCTATGTCTAGGGCCGGCTCTGCACATGGTTTTGCCCATTAGCTAACAAATTTGTTTCTGCGATCAGATCTGAATTAGGCACAATGTGTGGCTGCTGTGGTAGTCTGTTCTACATTATCTTTTAGTCTGAAATGAATATTGGAGGGAAACCATTACATTTAACATCTAAACATAATGATTGTCAATCACCTGTATTGTCTTGCCTTAAGCAAACTGTGAATCTTTCATGAACCATACATATTCCAGTTCTCACATGTTTACAGCCTTCTAATTCTCCAAAAGATACTAGATATCACTAATTATTTATTTATTTAATAAACAGCAAACAATTCTGTCAGCTCCCTACATGTATTGTAAGTAGTAAGAATGATGTATATTGAATGCTATGACAACCAGATGATTATGCTGTATTTATGCCTGATGCAGATGTCATTGGAGTGTGTATTGTTACTGCTTGCTTGGAAGCAGCAGCGATGCACAGATATGGTAATGCAGCAGGAGGTGCCTGGTATAAGTAGATGCCTCCTGCATGTATTCAGATTACTTGCGACTCCATCGGTCGGCCACAGCTCCTACCAATAGACAAGGAAATCTCCATTGAAAGACAAAGACCCTGGCCTTGCCTCTTCCACAGGATGGAGGCCATCGCTGCTCCCTTCCTGCTGCCAAACAGCTGTAGACTGTCAATCTCTTGATGTCTGCAGCTGTTCTGCATCAGATGTCACAGGGCCCAGGGGTGTAGCCAGAACGTTGTGAGCCCCATAGTAATGTTTTGAAGGGGCCCCAGTCCCAATGCATCTAGAGAGACACCTCTCCTCAGCAGTTGTCACTTTTATTCCCCATAATAGTGCCCTAGTTCATTTTCTGAACCATAGTAGTGACTTAGTTTACATTATATCACATTGTAGGGCTGCGAGTATACATTATGCAACACAGTACCCCCAATTCATATTATGACAAACAGTGTCCCCAGTTCATATTAAGCAACATTACAATTCATATTTTTCCATAGTTCATATTTTCTAACATTATAATGCCCTCCAGACAATTTTATACCACGTTACAATGAGCAGGTCCAGGGCCATAACTCTGTCCCTATGTACCCCCTTAATGATAAAAATATATATATAACCTAATGGTGAAAAATGTAAATAGCACATGTAACTTTGACAGGGAAGGTGGCCCCTCTCAGCTTTGGGCCCCATAGCAGTTGCACTCCCTGTACCTACAGTAAGGTAGCTACGCCTGTGACATGGCCTATACTGCACATGCACAGTAAGTCTCCAGAGACTTTTGCCCGAACAGTGTTGGTACCTGAATCAGCCCCTGGTTCTTGTATCTTTTTTCTCATTGAGGGCTAGATGAATCATCACTTGGAGAGTGATAAAATGGGAAGTGTTAAACTACCAGCCAACATGACATGGCAGTTAGGAGCTGATTGGCTGGTGACTTTTCTCTTTCTAATTTATAACTATCCAATAAAATAATACAAAGTGGACAACATCTGTTTATACTGTTGTCACTATTTTCTGGCATGTACCAACATCCATGAGAATGTAATCTGTCAATGTAACAGTACTGAGGCATCCAACAAAGGTAACGCAAAAGGGTCAGGTAACTGCACAGCCTTCAACAAAACAGCCGTGTCCGCTGTGTATGCAGACATTTCTGCTATACAGTAAATGACCCTCTCTTGATTTTTAAAATGTTGTTTCTGTAAGTCTGTTGGTATCTTTAGTTTAGCCATCATCTGCATAACGTATAACACACAATTAAAGCGACACCTGTAAAACTGTACAAGGGGGGTAATTCCGAGTTGATTGCAACAGGAATTTTGTTAGCAGTTGGGCAAAACCATGTACAGTGCAGGGGAGGCAGATATAACATGTGCAGAGAGAGTTAGATTTGGGTGTGGTGTGTTCAATCTGCAATCTAAATTGCAGTGTAAAAATAAAGCAGCCAGTATTTACCCTGCACAGAAACAAAATAACCCACCCAAATCTAACTCTCTCTGCAAATGTTATATCTGCCCACCCTGCAGTGCACATTGTTTTGCCCAACTGCTAACAAAATTCCTGCTGCGATCAACTCGGAATGAGGGCCATTGATACCAAAATATCTAAACTTTTGTGAGTCTTCAAGTGCATATATGTTTGTTCTAATAATGTAAAACAGAAATATACTCTATTTTTAGTCACTGACCTTTAAATGGGTTCAGTAAGAAATTCCGGTGGTTGGGATGTCAGCGGTCACATGACCGACCACGGCATCCTGCCACTGTAATCCCAACATCAGAGGGGGTAAGTATTTTTATCCTAACCCTCCAGTGGTGGCAGTTAGGGCTTACCCTCAAGGGGTGGTGGCTAGGGCTACCCCCCCCCCCCCCCACTAGTTCCTAACCCTAACCCTCTTCCCCAGGCCCTAACAAGAACCCAGAACCCTGATACTTAACTTCAGGATGTCGGCTGTCGGTGTCCTGGTGCCGGTCTCCTGAGTGGTGGCCGGTTTCTGGCATCAATAACATGGCCCCCGGAATCCCCTCTAGAGGTGCTTTACACTTTAACTAGCTTTTGTGTTATCATGTTTGCATTTTATCAAAATAGGAATAAATGGGTGCTCTAATATAATATCTCTGTTTTGAACATACCCCTTCCCAATATTAGAACTTAAGTGGGTGTCCCTCCAAATCCAGGAATACTCATTCTGACCAGCCTTAAACTGATAACTAATATCCTCATTGGATAAGCAAGGGCTTGTCTAGTAAGGAACAGGGTGAGCCATTGAAAGTTTCTTTTTCTTGTTGCATATATATTAAATTATGGCTTATTAAGTCTATTGGGACAGTGAATTAACTAACAGCTGGCTTATTACCATTGCATGGCATTAAGAGTTTTAATCAAATAGATATGCATTGCTAAATCACTGCTTTGCTGGTGGCTCCACTAATCAAATTGATTGACTTTTAAGTGATTTCTTCATATAGTATTAGGGAGATGAAAGTTTAAAAAATATGTTTTATATATTTTTTAATGTATGAGATATTAATTGATATATAATTGTTTTGAGCACCGGCTGTTTGTTTTATTTGTATGCATTTGTAAATAAACGTAATCCAAAATGTATGTTTTGGACAAACGGCGCTTCATTTCCTTTTGAAATTAGAATGATTAAGTGCTTTGCAGGTGAGGGTCAGGATTTTTAACAAGATTCAGGGTGAAAAAGGCATCCAGTAATCAATTTGCTGGGGGTGGAGACAGCTGATGCAGAGCAGTTAGAAAGGAAACTGATACGGGAAGCGATGTTCACTATAGATTGAAATTAAAGTCAATAAAGGGAGAGGCCAGAGATGTGGAGGATGTTACAATAGACAAAGATGAGAGATGATGAGTGCATGAACAAATGTTTTGGTGGTATCAGGGGTAAGAAAAGGCCTGATCTTGGAGATGTTTGAGATTTTTAGAACTTGTGATGTTGCTCATAGCAACCAATCAGATTCTACTTAACATGTATCTAACTGCTTCCAGAAGATAATAGATAGAATCTGATTGGTTGCTATGGGCAACATCACCAGTTCTAAAAAAAACTCCCACCTTAGTAAATTTACCCCAATGAGTAGGGTGAAGGACATTGAGGAGTCAAGGTTGATACCCATGCAGCGGACATGACAAATGGCCATGAGGAAGATGTTTTCCAAAAGAGAGGGGGGGGGGGGAATGGGCCCTGGTAGGGGTAAAGACAATTAGTTCAGCTTTAGATATGTTAAATTTGAGAAATGTTGGAGCTTCCAGGATGAGATATTGGAGCCCACAGGATGAGATGGCAAAGAGTTGGTAAACAACACAATTGAGGATATAGGGAAAGCGGTCAGGGGAGAAAAGGTGTGTTTAAGTATCATCAGTGTAAATGTACAGTAGTATTGGATACTGAAGGTGCTGATGAGTTATCAAATGGTAGATGTGTAAAGGGAAAAGAGGAGGGATCTTTGGTGGGCAATACTTAGAGGAAGATCGGGAGTTGGATATAGCAATAGTGACAGAAAGGAATGGTAATTGAAGTAAGATGTGAATCAGGACGGGGCAGATTTACAGAGACAATTATAATGGTGAATGTTAAGGAGAAATATGTGATCCACAGTGTTAAAAGTATCAGATACTGTAAGTTACAGAGGTTACAAAAGCCAGATCGAAGTGGGTAAAAAAAGAAGTGGGAAGAGAGGCATGAGGTGATTCAGAGATAAATAATCCTCTCAGCAAACTTAGAGGCAGAAGGTTGGAGAGAGATGGGATAGTAGTTAGAGAGGCAGTCAGGGTCATGTGAGGGTCTCTTTAGGTTGGGTGAAACAAGTGCATGGTTGAGGAAGGAAGGGACAGTGCAAGATGAGAAGGATAGACTGTAGAGATGGGCAAGTTGAGAGCAGGCATCAGAGAAAGTAAAGGAGGTACATAAGAGGAAATTCAGGGGGTGATTCAGATCTAATTGCTGCTGTGCATTTTCACACATTGGACGATCAGGTCATAACAGCGCATGCGTATGCACCGCAATGCGCATGCACGTCGGACAACAACAATGGGGATTGCCGGTCAACTATGGGATGGTGAAAAAAATCCATTCACACGGGCGTTCGCAAGGTGATTGACAGGAGGAAGTCGTTTCTGGGTAGTAACTGACCATTTACTGGGAGTGTTCTGGAAACCGCAGGCATGCCCAAGCATTTTAAAGGAGGGTGTCTGACGTCACTTCCGGCCCCGATCAGCCTGATGTGATCGCACTGGAAGAGTAAGTCCTGGGCTGCGCAGAGACTGCACACACAGAATTTTAGCAGCTAGGCGTACACACAGCATCGCACACTTACATGGCGAAAATACACTTCCCCTGTAGGCGGTGACTATCTAAATGCAGGATAGCAAAAAATGCAGCCCAGTGATCAGATCTGAATTACCCCCTCAGTCCACAAGGAAAGTAGAGGGGTGAGTAGATTAGAGCAATACACAGCCTTCATCCCCAGTGGTGGAGGAAAACAAATACAAAGTAGGAGGTGGGAGTAGGTAAGGGAGGAAAGTAGAGTGGTAGGACAGTGGGATAGTTACTATTGTCACTCGCTTGAGGCCTCTTCACAGCTTCCCTGAGATGCTCTGCTATTGATAATGTTAAAAGTACAACCAGCAGTATTTGTGCAACTGTTGCAGGTGAAGTAGCTATTATTTCCAATACTTACTGTTGGCCTGGAGGCTTCTTAAATAGGAAGAAGCATAAATCTATGATAAATAGACCTCTTAGCTTCCCTCCGCACCTTTTTAACCAGTACCAATTACAGACACAATAAAAAAACAGACCTAACAAATCAGTTACATTGCTATCTCTGTTAATACTGTACAGTACAGTGGCTCAGTGATGACTGGATCCCCATAGTTGTAACTGTATTTCGTGAACCGACTGTATGTCAGCACAAGTGCAATGAAGCAGAAATATTGCCTCATTCCTGAAATTATTTTCAAAAGGTTTACTAATTCATAATGAATAAATTTGCCTTAAATTGAAACCATACAAATGCCATTTGTCCTGCATACCTCACAACTTTTTCAATTTAGGTGTCACAGTCCTGATTTAAGGGCTCTGACCTACCCTTTGGATTGAGACTTGTCCTGTGACAACTACAGTACTACTACCCTGCATTGTAGAGTGGCAATAACCTTTTGCCGTGAGTATCTACTACTACTATGCGCAGCAATGAATGGGTGATTGGAGGAAAGGGGAACTAGGTACGCCCCAGTTTTCATGACCACACCTCATCAGGATTTATAAGGAATGTATTTGTTTTGTTCCGATTACATTAAAATACAAATTGTTTGATTCTCACCTTTTTATAAGTCTGGAACATACTTTACCTAAGCTTTTTAGTAGAACATCTGGCATTGAAGGAATGCAGTTTAGATTGATTGTTCTGGGTAAGCCAGCTGACAAAACAGAAGGAAAAAAAAGTAAAATTACGTTTTAGTCTTTAATTTAAAAATTACCTTGGATGAAAAGAATAAATGTAATGTAATTCTACAAAGTATACAAAGAGTGTTGGTCTTTACCAAAAGTAAATATTAGTAGATGAACTCTTTCAGGCATTCAGCAGTCTTGAAAATGTTATCCAACTTAGTTTACTTCCAGTCCCAATGTTCTCTATAGACTGCAGATCTTTAAAAGTTAGATAACGTAGCAATATTGGAAAAGCATTTGGGACTTTTTATGATTGTTCCAGATTGCTCCAGATTCCAGACGCAGGATAGCTGCTTATCAGAAAATCTAAAAATCTTTACATTTGCAGCAATAACAAAAGTATACATACCGGGTTTTGTCCCAGCAGTGTTACTGTACATACAAGACCTTTGGCCATGCACACACATTGTGAAAGTCAGCAGAAGTGGATGGATCTAAATGATTTCCTCTCCAGAACCCATTTCCTTTGGAAAGAATGTGCTAACACCATCTGAAGAAGGCATTAGCTATAGGAGGCAAGCTACTGTATGTACAATTTTAGTTCCTGGGGACGGATAGCATAGTTACACAACATCTCCATACACTATCCTGGGGAGGTGGCAATTTGATTTTATATTAATTTATTTCTAAAACTATTGAAGCTGCTGTGTCTGAATGAAAAATGTGGCAGTTTTTATATTGCCTTCTCTGTTGTGAATTAGGGGCCCTCTTTAGAAATCAAGCCAGCATAATAAGAGCTTTACAAGATTATATACTATAAAATAGTATTTTAAAAAAATTACGATACTATGAAAAAAGGTATTCACCTACTGTATACTCACTTCTAGCTTACTGGAGGTCATGTGAGCCACGGTCTTCCTGGTCTATTAAGTAGCTAAGATGGAGGAGTCTAGTGATACAAATTCCAGGCACTAGTGTTAAAGTATACTAGTGATGACAGTAGAAGAACTTCTGGTTTCTGGAGATAAAACAAGGTGTAGGAATTAGGTACCGTTAAGTAGCATAAGAAGAAAAAAAAACAGATGAAAACACTGGTTGTTATTATTATGTGACTTTAACTTTGGATATTTGCACTGCACACTTAGTTGGATCTTGACCTTGACCTTTCAGTTAAAAAAAGTTTGCTTTCACGTTTCACCACAATATATTTTAAATGTATCTATTTCCTGTGTGCTTATTTGTCTATTTTTTGCTCCTCCTCTCTGGGAGATCCTGGAGTGGGGGTCCACAGGACAAATGTAGGGTGCAACAATGCAAATTGTGTCCTTGTGCAGTTAAAGTGAGGCAATGATGACATAATTAGTATTGAATCAGGTCATCAAGGCCCTCTAAGCCAATTACAGAAGACAATGAAGCGGGATCCAGGAGTTAGGCAGCTGCTGGAACAGTGGGCAAGTATGATTATGTACACTACTGTTGACAACTGGAATAAATCTGGTTTCAGCGTTGAGCATTACAATGTAGGAGCTAAGACTGGAAGGCATTGGTGATAGAGAGCATTTAGGCTGGTCATTACATTTTAGTGTGACATAAATAACTTAATCTTGCCTCCCCTATTACATATTCACAACCCATTTCATCTTAAAATACCTATCTCACGAAACAAACTAAAAGAAATAGAAAAATAATTAACTTTTTAAGTAAAATATGTCAACAATATAGTATTAGTCTTTAAGCGTTAAGAAACAGCTTGTAGCATTTAACCATTTAACTATTGTACATGTCAACAATATTTTCACAATGCACATGCTCCGGAACTAAGCAGATGCAAGTACGGTTGATAATGAATCATATGCATCTAAAGAACATTTGACAAACTGGTGGTTATGTATATTTGGATATGTGTAAATATGCATGTTTGCACCAAGTAAAGGTTGGTGCTAGTCCACATTAATAGATTGATCATGCCTCCCAGCATCTACCCTACATCTGTAGTGGCAGCAGATGGGCAGCAATGAGCATTGCTATGCTTGATAAGGGGGGATGTCCACACATTATAGGGGTGTGCCCGGTGTTTCCAATGCACCGGCCCGCTATTTGATCAGCCCACTTCCCTTCCAAAGCACATACACCACACCTCTGTATAACAGAGCAGTGGTGAATGGGACTTACCTTCCCAACGCGCACACACTACAATCCCAAATGGAAAGGTGGGACTCAGATGTTGAATCTAGACTGTCCCACCGAAATCAGGACAGTTGATATACTGTATATGAATTGTTGTACATACTAGTGAACTTGTGGTTGAGAAACATGTAGATGTAGAGTCAAAAACTACAAAACTCTCTTATCCAATTTCTGATGATACTGTAGGTCAAATCATAACTAAATGAAGGCATAATGTGTTCTTTTCTATAAAAAGCTAAACATCATTTAGAACTTGCATCATTTAAATTTGCATTTCCACCCACTCAAGCCATTGTATTCTCCTTTCCTTTTCCATGCAGTCAATTTCTTGTGCATTTTTCAGTTCAGTATTACTGTCATGTCAGTACTGCCATTAGCCACCTTATGCTGATAGTGGAAGGAGAGGATGTGAGTAATTCTATTGCACATTTAATATACTTAGGCAGCCATTGATTGTTCCTATAGCTTGCCTCCCCTTCCAGTTTTTCATCTTGAGCTATAACCAGAGGCATAACCAGAAGTTTGTGGACCCCACAGCATATTGAAGGGCCCCCTTGGCCTATTGAAGGGGCCCCTGTCCCTGTGCTTTTTCACAGGAGTTATTAATGTTATGCCCCATTATAGTGCCCTAGTTCATTTTCTGAACCGTAATAGTGCCCTAGTTAATATTATGACCCATAGTAGAACCATTGTAGGTCCCTAGTCTACATGATGTCACATTGTAGGGCTGCCAGTACACATTATGCACACCAGTAGATCCAAATCACATTATGACATACAGTGTTCCCAGATCATATTATGCCACATTACAGTACACCCTGTTCATATTGTGCCACATTACAGTGCCCCCGTTCATATTGTGCAACATTAGAGTGCCCTCCAGTTATAATTATGCATTGTTGCAGTGCCCCAGTTCATATTATACCACAATATAGTGCCTCCAATTCATATTGTGCCACATTAAAGTGTTCTAGTTCTTATTATGTAAAATTATAGTGCCCTTCACATTACAATGAGCAGATCAGATTATGACACATTAGCGCCGTACAGACGGGAGATGGGTGCCCTCCAGTTCATATTGTGCCACATTACAGTACCCCTCTACCATTATAATATCCATTACACGTCCTTCTCACTGAAAATGTTATACAATTCAGGCTGTGCAATGGATCAGACCGAATAGCTTAGCAGCCAAATCTGGGAAATTGGTATTCAACTTCATAACTTGGATTCAGGCCCTCTCTGAGCCTCTGGGACCCATAGCAATGGCACCCCTTGCACCCACTAGAGTTAAGCCCATGGATATGATGAGAACTAAGAGTAAAAATGAGGCCATGGAGGTGAATCAGGCATTAGATAGTATAGAGTAAAGGTTAGTAAATGTAACTAGCAGTGCAAATTTCCCACTAGGCAGCTGAGGCAAAAAAAGACGCCTGGCGCTAGCAGAGTCTCACAGGACCTAGTGTGCTGAGAGGGGCTGTTTGACACGACTGCAGCAATGATGTATGATAACATATCTGTAGTACGTTAGTGTGGCTTTAAATAATAATGCAACACAAACTTTTGATGAGATGAGTCTCATACAGAAATTCTAGATGTCTTTGCAATGTGTCACTTTAAAAAAAAATTTTTTCAGACAGACCTAGTTTTACAGGAAATCATCATAACATTTCCACCTAAGGTAATGTAAAATAATCAGATGAGCGGATAGTGCGATGTTGGCATCTTTTTTTTCCAGTAACTCTTTGATCATATCTGATTCACTAATGAACCCATTACAGCTGAATGGAAATAATGCTGAGACGGTTATAGAAGACATTGCTTTACATGCAGTTATTTTGTGTTAAAAGGGATATTTAAAAAATGTAATCCAGCTAATACAGTACAAATTGCCTTAATAGGTCCTATGATTCAAAATGACCCAATGAAGCTCAGTAAACCACAAAGATTACCCATATTAATTTGATCAGAGTTTAAATTTGATGCTTTGATTGAAAGCTCCCATGAGCAGGGTGCTCCGTACCCTTTCCTATTAGTTTGCTTTAGTATGTGTATCTCTCATTAATTGCATAGTGTGACATAAATTGTCATTTTATACATATTGTATACAGGTTGAGTATCCCTTATCCAAAATGCTTGGGACCAGAGGTATTTTGCATATCGGATTTTTCCGTATTTTGGAATAATTGCATACCATAATGAGATATCATGGTGATGGGACCTAAATCTAAGCACAGAATGCATTTATGTTACATATACACCTTATACACACAGCCTGAAGGTCATTTTAGCCAATATTTTTTATAACTTTGTACATTAAACAAAGTGTGTGTACATTCACACAATTCATTTATGTTTCATATACACCTTATACACACAGCCTGAAGGTCATTTAATACAATATTTTTAATAACTTTGTTTATTAAACAAAGTTTGTGTACATTGAGCCATCAAAAAACAAAGGTTTCACTATCTCACTCTCACTCAAAAAAGTCCGTATTTCGGAATATTCCGTATTTCGGAATATTTGGATATGGGATACTCAACCTGTAATAATAATAATAATAATAATAATAATACTAGTTCACAGCTCTGATTTACACAAGGATATTACACATAACATAGAACAGAAGACTGATGGTACTATGTTGTTCTGTCTATGGTCCATCATGCACCATGTATATTTGGCCTAATTCAGACCTGATCGCTAGCAAGCGATTTTTGCACTGCTGCCATCAGATAGTCACCGCCTACAGGGGGAGTGTATTTTAGCTGTGCAAGTGTGCGAACGCCTGTGTAGCAGAGCTGTACAAACAGATTTTGTGCAGTCTCTGCACAGTCCAGGATTTATTCAGCCGCTGAGATCACATCAGCTTGTCCGGGACCATAATTGTTGTCAGGAACCCTCTTTTCTAACGCATGGACACGCCTGCGTTTTTCCAGACATGCCCTGAAAACGGTCAGTTGACACCCACAAACGCCTTCTTCCTGTCAATCTCGTTGCGATCGCCCGTGCGAATGGATCCGTCGCACAAACCCATCGCTGAGCGGCGATCCGCTTTGTACCCGTGCGACATGCTTGCGCATTGCTGTGAATACGCATGCGCAGTTTGGACCTGATCGCCCGCTGCGTGAAAATGCACTGCAACGATCAGGTCTGAATTAACCCCATAGTGTGGCTGTCACACGTGCGGTCTCTTCTCCATTTACATGTGCTGTCTTCACTGTTGGGTAAACTCAGTGGAGCTAGGAAGCTGTGAAGTATCAATGTGAAAATATCCTAACGCTGTTAAAAGCTGCCAGTACAAATAGAGAAGGACATTTATGTACAGAGAAAAGTGTATCAATGGTGATATGGAGACCTAATCGCTGAGTAAGAAAGTAGTATTTAACTTAAGCAAGTCATGTCCCTCTGCAACAGATTCTTCAGAGATAATACCTATGAATTACTGACTGAATAATTCCATAAATGCTTTAATTAATTACATTATGGCAATGCGTGTTTAATTGGATTTGCTTCTTTGAAAAATCACTATTATAATTAACACTTGAGTTTTGTATTGTGTTAATGGGGCAATGTGACAAAGCATAAACTGCAGGAAGGATAGAGGGGATACGCATTAAGGATAACATACCTTCTAACATATGATAATAACAAATTGGTACAAAATAGGTCTCGCCATGATCCATGCAAACTCCAGCATGATATGTCCAGAACCCTCTGCTATTGGCATCCAACCTTCTAAAGAGACAAGGAGGAGCACATAGCAAGCAGATTCTAGCTGCACTGTGTACATTATAACGAGTTTTATGGTAAGAACTTACCTTTGTTAAAACTCGTTCTGCAAGGTACACTGGGCTCCACAAGGAATGGACAATGGGGTGTAGAGTAGGATCTTGATCCGAGGCACCAACAGGCTAAAAGCTTTGACCTTCTTCCCAGAATGCATAGCGCCGCCTCCTATATCACCCTGCCTCCCTGCACAGGATCTCAGTTTTCAGTTAACCAGTCCAATGCAGTAGCAGGAAAAGAGACGACAACGGTTAGTAGCCACAACACTGCATTCTCACGACAGGAGACGTGTCAGCGGCTAATGCCATACCAGCCCAAAGAAGCTAAGTGCGTCAGGGTGGGCACCTTGTGGAGCCCAGTGTACCTCGCAGAAATAGTTTTAACAAAGATAAGTTCTTACCATAAAACTCTTTTTCTGCTGCGGGGTACACTGGGCTCCACAAGGAATGGACAATGGGGATGTCCTAAAGCAGTTCCTTATGGGAGGGGACGCACTGTAGCGGGCACAAGAACCCAGCATCCAAAGGAAGCATCCTGGGAAGTGGCAGTATTGAAGGCATAGAACCTTATAAACGTGTTCACAGAGGACCACGTAGCCGCCTTGCACAATTGTTCAAGGGTCGCACCACGTTGGACCGCCCAAGAAGGTCCAACAGACCGAGTAGAATGGGCCTTAATGTGATCAGGAGCAAATAAGCATGTGCAATCACCTTCTAATCCATCTGGCCACAGTTTGCTTGCGAGCAGGCCAGCCACGTTTGTGAAATCCAAACAGTACAAAGAGAGAATCAGATTTCCTAATAGGAGCAGTTCTCTTCATATAGATACGGAGAGCCCGTACCACATCCAAAGACAGATCAGGAGAAACAAGTGCCGGAACTACAATCTCCTGATTAAGGTGGAACGAAGAAACCACCTTAGGTACATAGCCAGGATGAGTCCTAAGAACCGCCCAGTCACGGTGAAATATCAGATATGGGGAACTACAGGACAAGGCACCCAAATCCAACACTCTTCTAGCTGAAGCAATAGCCATCAGAAACACCACCTTAAGGGAAAGCCACTTAAGGTCAGCTGAACCAAGAGGTTCAAACGGAGACTCTTGTAACGCCTCCAAAACCACCGACAAGTCCCAAGGAGTCACAGGCGGGACAAAGTGAGGTTGGATACGCAACACGCCCTGAGTAAAGGTATGCACATCAGGTAAGGTCGCAATTTTTCTCTGAAACCACACCGACAAGGCTGATATTTGAACCTTGAGGGAGGCCAGACGCAGGCCTAAGTCCAGGCCCTGCTGAAGAAAAGCCAGCAACTTGGCTATACTAAACTTGGAAGCGTCATAATCGTTAGATGCGCACCAAACAAAGTAAGAATGCCAGACCCTATAGTAAATCCAAGCCGAAGCCAGTTTGTATGACTGCCTCAGAAAACCCTTTAGCCCTTAAGACGGAAGCTTCAAGAGCCACGCCGTCAAAGACAGCCGGGCTAGGTCCTGGTAGACACAGGGGCCCTGAACGAGGAGGTCTGGGCGTTGTGGAAGTAGAATTGGACACTCTGACGATAGGCCTTGCAGGTCTGAGAACCAGTGCTGTCTGGGCCACGCTGGAGCTATGAGAAGCAGAACTCCTTTTTCTTGCTTGAACTTCCGACTTACCCTGAGCAGGAGTGACAACGGAGGGAACACGTACGGCAGCCAAAACCTCCACGGTACCGCCAGCACATCCACGAATGCTGCTTGAGGATCCCTTGTCCTTGCTCCGAAGACCGGAACCTTGTGATTGTGTTGAGACGCCATCAGATCTACGTCTGGAAGGCCCCACCTTTCCACTAGGAGTTGAAACACTTCTGGATGGAGGCCCCACTCGCCGGCATGCACGTACTGACGACTGAGAAAGTCCGCTTCCCAATTCAGGACTCCTGGAATGAATATTGCCGATATGGCCGGTAGATGGCGTTCTGCCCACTGTAGAATCCGTGAGACTTCCTTCATTGCTAGGCGGCTTCGAGTGCCGCCTTGATGATTTATGTAAGCCACTGTGGTGGCGTTGTCCGACTGTACTTGAACAGGACGGTTCTGAATTAAATGCTGGGCTAGGTTCAAGGTGTTGAAGACCACCCGCAACTCCAGAATATTGATCGAGAGGAGGGACTCCTCCTTGGTCCACCGCCCCTGAAGGGAGTGTTGCTCCAGCACCGCACCCCAACCTCTTAGACTGGCATCTGTCATCAACAGGACCCAGCCGGATACTGATGGCCCCTGCACAGTTGTTGGTCCCGGAGCCACCAGAGCAGCGACAGACGGACCTCCGGAGTCAATGAGATCATTTGAGACCTGATCCGGTGAGGCAGGCCATCCCATTTGGCTAGAATCAGCCTCTGGAGAGGGCGAGAGTGAAATTGAGCGTACTCCACCATGTCGAATGCTGACACCATGAGGCCCAGCACCTGCATCGCCGAATGTATCGACACTTGCGGACGAGATAGGAAGCAACGAATCCTGTCCTGAAGTTTCAGGACTTTCTCCTGAGACAGGAACAACCGCTGGCTGTGAGTGTCCAATAGTGCTCCCAGATGCACCATGCTCTGAGCAGGGATCAGGGATGACTTCTTCCAGTTGATGAGCCACCCGTGGGCTTGCAGAAACCAGACTGTCACATCTAGATGATGCAGGAGAAGTTCTGGGGAATTTGCCAGGATTAACAAGTCGTCCAAATACGGCAGTATCCTGACCCCTTGACGGCGGAGTACCACCGTCATCACCGCCATGACTTTTGTAAAGACTCGCGGAGCCGTTGTTAAACCAAAAGGTAACACCCGAAACTGGTAATGGCAGTTGCCAATCGCAAATCTCAGGTATTGCTGATGAGACACTGCTATAGGAATATGCAGGTAAGCATCCTGTATATCCAGGGAGACCATGAAGTCCCCAGGTTCCAATGCCACAACTATAGAGCGAAGGGCTTCCATCCGGAACTTGGAAACCTTCACAAACTTGTTCAATGCCTTGAGGTTGAGAATGGGCCGGGAGGACCCATTCGGTTTTGGGGCTAGAAACAGCGGAGTATAGTACCCCTGGCCCCTCTGTGCAAGAGGCACCTGTACTATGACTCCTGTATCCAGGAGGATCTGTACCACCGAATGTAGAGTGTTTGCCTTTGTCTTGTCCAACGGGACATCTGTCTGGCAAAATCGATGAGGGGGTCGGTTTTTGAAGGCTATGGCGTAACCACGAGTGATGACTCCCATACCCAGGCATCTGAAGTGGTCTTCAACCATTCCTGGGTATACCCTAGAAGCCGGCCCCCCCACCCTGGGATCCCCCAGAGGGAGGCCTGCCCTGTCATGCGGCAGGCTTATCTGTCTTGGAAGCTGGCTGACGGGCCGCCCAGAATCTTTTGGGCTTAGGCTTACCAGGTTTAGAAGTGCGGGCCTGCTTGTTGCATGCCTTACCTTTTGCTTTACCTGAAGGACGAAAGGGGCGAAAGGAAGTACCTTTAGCCTTCGACACAGAAGGAGCAGTACTTGGCAGACAGGCAGTTTTGGCAGTAGCCAAGTCAGCCACAATCTTATTTAAATCCTCCCCAAACAGAATATCTCCCTTAAAAGGGAGTACCTCCAGGGTTTTTCTAGAGTCCAGATCCACAGACCAGGATCTCAGCCACAATATCCGGCGAGCCAGGACTGACATAGTAGAGGCCTTGGCTGCCAGGATACCGGCATCAGAAGCCGCCTCTTTAATACAACGAGAAGCTGTGGCAATATAAGACAAGCATTGTCTAGCATGGTCAGAGGAGATTTCAACATCTAACTCCAAGGCCCATGCTTCAATGGCCTCTGCAGCCCAAGTATCTGCAATAGTGGGCCTTTGTGCAGCACCCGTGAGGGTGTAAATCACTTTCAGACAACCCTCCACGCGTTTATCCGTAGGCTCTTTTAGAGACGTGACGGTGGTGACCGGTAAAGCTGAGGAAACCACCATCCTAGCCACATGTGATTCCACTGGAGGAGGCGTTTCCCAATTCTTAGACAGCTCCGGCGCGAGGGGATAGCGAGCCAGCATCTTCTTTTGAGGCACACACTTTGTACACGGGTTTTCCCAGGGTTCCTGACGTATATCAATTAGGTGGTCAGAGTGAGGTAAAACTTGTTTAATCACCTTCTGATGCTTGAACCTATCTGGTTTCTTAGGAGGAATGGATGGCTCGGGATCATCTGTAATCTGTAAAATTAACTTAATAGCCTCCAAAAGATCAGGAACATCCACATGTGAACCACCCACCCCATCAGCCGTATCTGAGTCAGAACTTGTGGGGTCAGTGTAAGTGCCGTCTTCATCCAACGAGGTGTCAGTGACAGCAGTGGATTGTGAGGAGACAAGCGCTCGCTTAGAGGACCCCTTGGACGTAGGCGAGCGACGGTCAGACTTTTAGGAAGTCAGGAACTGGTTAAACTTCTTTATTTGAGCAGATAAATCATCCGCCGATGGCGGGTTAGCTGCAGGGACCACAAATGGTTGCACTGGCATTGGGGGTCCCATAGGGGGTGTTAGTTTATGAACTAGCATATGCAGAAGCGTGGAAAAATCGGCCCATGGCGGGTCATTATTTGCCCCTGTTGCCACCGTCCTACTGGGGGGCAAGGAGTCCCCAGAACCAGAGCCTAAAGCTGCTATATTCTCCTCATAGGTATCTGCGGCTTCAGCAACACCGGCAGTGTGTTCAGCCCCAGAACCGTTACCCTTATAAGCAGACATGTTATAACTTGCAGTATCAGGTAACACAGTACAATTTGTCAGCAGCACAATACCCCTAGCCCAAACCCCTGTGCAGTGTAGTCAGCACCAGCAGAGATAAAGGAGAGATATGGTGACTAAATCACAGAGAAAAATACGTAATACAGTATATCTTTGGGAAAATCCTGTATTAGATAAAACCTGATGCACCAAGCCCCCTCAGGTTATAGAATATAGGGAAAGCAGGTTGAGTGAAAGACACAAAATGGACACCACTCAGCTATCAAATGCACACACAAATAGTCACAGTCTGTACAATGCAGAGGTTATTACTAACAATAAGACTGCACTGGACTAGCTTACACAGCTATATAACAATAGATATAACAGTACACAGTAAGAACTGGATGTATATCACAGGGTAATTGTACTAGGAAACCCTGACTAAGTGCACTCTTTCTTACTAACACTGACTAAAAAAGGCAGGTACAATACTTAAGTGTCTTGTAAAGTCACAGCACTGACAACCAGGCAGCTTTACATAGGAGGATTTGCCCAAGCATTCCCAGGAACAGTGAGCTGAGGGATAATGGCGCCGCAGACACTGCCAGGGAGTGAGGGAGAGACAGATATGCAGCTCCAGGGCGGGAACATTTGCAGAAAATGGCGCCCTGGGGCTGGGGGAGGGGCTTCAGGTCCAAGCTCTATCCCCCTGCTGGCAACACCACCGGGTACTGCGGGCTCTAATAAAACGGTTTATTAGAGAAAACCTGACCTATTCCATGCCCTGGTGATCTAGTGGGATCGCCTGTACTGCCACAGTGTCCACCGCCAGCGCGCGCGGCCCGCCTCCCACTGACCGCGCCGGATCGCGATAAAGACCGGGTCCCGCAAGCGGGACCCACTTACCACCTCCCGAAGTGCGGCTACGTGATCCCGGAGAGCCCCCCGTCATGTGTGCCTGACAAGAAGAAAACTGGAGCCTCCTGCTGTAGTTACCCGGCAACCAGGGCTCGGGAGTGTACAGCGCCGCTGGGGAGAGCCGGAGCTGCAGCCATGAATGTCCACTGACATGTAACACTGCTGCTGCCCTTGAAGTCTTCACTTTTTTCCTCAGAAAAAAAAGCTCTTCTTAGGGCTGCCTGGAGCAGCCCCTCTGTTAAGTGCCTGCTACTGCAGCACCAACTACAAAACTGATATCCTGTGCAGGGAGGCGGGGTGATATAGGAGGCGGCGCTATGCATTCTGGGAAGAAAGGCAAAGCTTTTAGCCTGTTGGTGCCTCAGATCAAGATCTTACTCTACACCCCATTGTCCATTCCTTGTGGAGCCCAGTGTACCCTACAGCAGAAAGATTACTATGTGCACTTCTCCACTTGTCCTTGTTAGACGGTTGTGTGCAATGACACATTACAGAAATTATAGATAAGGTATACTTGGCTAATCTACCAGAATAGCCGGGAGGCTCCTGAAAATCGCGTGGCGATCCCGGACCCCCAGTAGGGTGGGCAACTATCCTGCTTTTGCAGCCAGCCCCCCCCCCCTTCCTTCCTTGGCTACCCACAACAGAGCACCAGTGGGTGGCTGGAGGGGGAACATGATAACGTAGTTTGCACTGAATTGCACCATCGTAGCTCTGCCCCCACTATCTAGTGCCTGTTTTCTCGGTACTGTATAGCTGGGGAAGGAGCCACAATGATGCATTTGCGCTGCCACACAACCTATATAGCTCCCTTCCCAACTGGACATGCCCCCGGAGGAGGGGGCAGCAATTTAGGCAAGTATGAAATAAGGCAAATACAGTATTTTCATGGTAGATGCCATATAAAAGTACGCCATGAAAAACAGTTTATCAGTGGTTTCTGGGTTAGCTGATAGCACGGGTGGAACAGTCATTGCCAGCCGCAATAGAAAAATGTAGGTAGGAAGCCTGCAGTGCTGCTGTAGCCACTTGTGTTAGCAGAGCAGGGGCTGATGACAGTGTGGGCCTGCAGAATCAATGGGTTTTCCAACCCTGATTCTGCTGTTTTCTCATGGACTTTGCTGCGAGGACAAGTCCCCCATTGGGGAATCACTTGCAATGTAAACCGTGCAGCTAATTATATGTACGTATGTATTGTATGTACAGCTAAAAAAACAGAAGAGGTAACGTGTCCAAAGAAAAATATTCTAAAAAATGATTGTCTTTATTTCCTATTAGTCTATAAAAGCATGCTCACTGAGCTACAGTATGGAAACAAGGTTGATCTACATATTCATGGCACCAGCTGGTAGAAATAAGGATCTGCATAAAATATGTGCTTTAGCAGATGTATAAATCCTTTTAGAAGGCTAATTTTGCGGCATCTTTAGTTATTAAAGTAACTCTGTTTCAAGCATTTATAAATACACCCTGAGGTATCTTTCTAATTTCTAACTTTAGTGTGTAATAACTAAAACATAAACAGTGTAATGTACAGGTTACTATATGGTTGCCAGCCACTTAAAATGGATCAGAACCAAAATGAGTAAAATAAAATAAATGATTGTAGTCACACAAATAACTTGATAGCGTGACACCCTACAGGGGAAATGTATCAATCATTATAAGGAATGGATAAGTGGACATGTTGCTCCTAGCATTTATCAAGTAGAATGTATAAAATAATTGGAGAAGATGATTGGAGGCTATATACAACTTCTCCATTCTTTAGTAGGTTTGATACATCGCCCCTTTAGCCTTATATAAAACATTATCATATCCGCTTGTGACAGGTGTATAAAACTGTTTAAAGTAGAAAATGACTGCACACATTTTCAAGAGATCTCTTATCTATCAAAAGTAGAATTATACGTAGAGGAAAATGAATAACTCACATGTCTCTGAGATGAAAGGGAAAACTACTTTAGATGCAAAGTCTATTTGTTTTGTATGTAAATCAATTCATGCAATCTAATATGTGTATAATAACAGGTTTAGGTACAGTATACGAATATGCTTAAAATAAATAGCTGTGTATGTCTGCTGAAAAGAGTATTTCATTATGTAATCTGTTCATAAATATTGTTTCCTTACATTGGGACCAAAGCAAGACACTTTCTAGAGCTCTATACTTTTATTGTTTGGAGTATAACAGTTATTACTTGAGAAGCAATACTGGATAGTCAGTATGTGCATGGTTATCACTGTGTAACCTACTCTTACTCACTTCTAGAAATGTATTTTTAATCCTTCATGTTATGAAGTTTTACATATACCAGTAACAGTAAAGAAAACTTTACAGTTTTTCCTGTGTTTCTGATGCTTTAACAAAGAAGAATATTATGCAATAGGTTCTGGTCCAAATCACAGCCCATTAGAAGAAAACAAGCAATCTTCAACACTGAATTTCAAAGGGAGTAAGGAAACAAAAGCAAAGATTATGAGCTGTAGTTCAAAGCTTAAAATAACAGCAGCTATATAATGATGCTTATTAGATGTGGAAATTGAGGGTGTCCAGAGATTACTTGTGAGAGTTTATGACTACTGACAGGCAAGTGGTTCCAAACAAAGAATCAGCTTATAAAGACAGGCAAGCACAAGCAACCATAAATGTATAAATTGAAGAAAGCCAGCTATTTCTTATAGAATATTCCAGCCATTTTATGTACAATATGAATTAGCTGTAAAGGTCATACAGAATGCCTTAGTGAAACTGCATGAAAAATTAATTTTAAACAGAAAGTTCTTTCTACTGAGGAATCAGGGACGTGCCGTGAGCTAAATAGCTCAAGAGTCACTGGCTAGCACCAGAGACAGATTTACATGCAATATATGAGCCAAAGGGTACATGTGGGCATTATACACAGATGCAGCAGTATAAATTCCTGGAAATTTGGTGAGTTTTGATCAAAGGTGTGCGGAAAGGATAAGCAGGTGAGACACTGCCTCACCTGCTATAGACTTTTTACTCTAGAGGTTTGGTTATAAAAATGATTAGAATAATACAAAGAAAATATTTCAAACATAGTCTTTGTATTTTTTATATACTTTATACAGTCAAAACCCTGGCACAAAGTTAGTATGACAGGAAAGGCTCTGCCTCACCTGCCTCACCCCGCCGCACATCACTGTGAGGAATCTATGCTAAATGATACTTTATGAAGGAAAGGTCATGCACAATAATACCTCTAATCCATTTAATGTGTGGGGATATAAAGTGTATTCATATTGTGTGCATGGCACAACCAGTTCACTAATGAACACCCAGGAAATAAAGCCTGAAGCGAAATGACCACTTTGTTACTTTATGAGGGGTACCTTAGTAACTTTACTTGTGGTCTAAAAGGGTGGTGTCCCTTGGGAATACTTCTACCAGGATGGCATGAAACTCCACTGGTTCACATAAAAACGTGGTGTCTGAAGACGAAATAAGCTGGTGCTAAACAACAACCCATATTCCACAACAGAACATGTGTATCTCAGGCACAACTAAGGGCCACCCTCACTGGGTTGAGTGGAAAGTCATCACTGGCAATTTTGGCTTCAGACTGCAGTTAGAAACTTGCACATCAAGTGGAAAAATAATCTTTCACAAGAAGATTCAAGGCCCATGTCACCCAGAAAAGAGAGGGGAAAGAAACTCACAGGAAAGACACAGAGGAGGCTCACCGTTGATATCCTTGTCACCTTACAGTATCTCATTGTCTATCACAACACCCTATCAGGCACCAGTATACCAAACTGTACAGTTCTCTACCACTAAACTACTAGTATGGGACCCCACCAGACAACTGAAGTAAACATTATAGTCCCTGATTACAACAAACCTAGTGTTCTGACATTAGCTAAACAATTTTAACTCTGTGGGTGTAGTGCCATATTCTAGCTTGATTGCAGAGTCTCCCTGCTTGTTCATGGAATTTTCCAGCTTGTGCACATTGTGGGGAGTTCAGTTAGGTGCAAGAATAGTGTGAATTATCATTTCTGATTGAACTGTGCAAATCTTGGGTGCGAACATGAAGGCATAGTGTGCCAATTAATAGGCAAAGTGTGTGAGTTTGACACCTTTTTCTAACTCGCAACTAATTGAATTCCCCCTAAGCCTTCCATTTCTTCTGACCCATCAAATTGGGAAATGATAGGGGTAAATGTAATAGGGTCTGAGTTTCCGAACGTCTGGAATTTCATCCGAGACATGCCACATTTTTATAGCAGCAATCATTTTCAAGGCAAAACCAACCTGGTTTTGCTTTGTAAAAGATTACCACTTTAAATATACGACTATACTTAGATGAAATCCCAGACCTCCGGGAACTCAGACCCTATTACATTTACCCCCCTAGTGTGTCCCTTTTTAGGCTAGACCAGTGGTTCCCAAATGTTCTCAGGTTTATTGCACCTTTATTGTCTCATAATTTTTTAACAGTACCCCTAAGCCATGGGGTAGAGTCAGTTAGTGTCAGGGTTCTGCTGAAACTTCCCATGCCAATGTAACAATTGCAAAAGCAAGCAAGGTACTTTTACAATAATAACCTCTTATGTGTGCAGAGCATAATTGAATCTCCCCCTAAAAGTTTCCTATTTAAATACTCAATACATTTATTAACAGAAAAAATATAATTGTATGCCAACATTGTAGCCCCATTCTATATGTCTTCATAGAAATACCTCACATTGCCACTATAAGCCATTATCGCAGTGCCCAATGATGCCATTGCCTCTGCAGACATACCCAACATGTGCTCCATACTGTCATTCCACTTAAATATGCCCACGCAATAAAGAGCATATGCAAATATGAAGACTATGTGAATACTGCCCAAAAAGGGCATACAATACTTTGTAATAATTTTAGTTTACCAGCAGCCCACTTCTCCTAAGCAAGTTAAGGAGCCCTTCTCACCTGATGCTGGCTGGCATTGGCAGGACTTCCAGGGCAGCATCTCAGCACAGTAATGAGCATGGTTAGCAGCGTGAGTACAGTAGCTCAGTTGTCAGCTGCATCATCCTCTTTCAGTGCCTGCTTGCCAGGGCCAGCTGCAGTCCCGCTCTCCGAGCCAGGGGTCCGGGATAGGTGGATGAACCATCACCGTAGCACTTAGAGCCACTATTTTCTGGCTGGCTATCATTAAATATTTTGGTCTTGCACTGAAATCCTTTGTGGTTTGTATGTCTTCATTGTTTTATGTTAATGTTTTTTATTGGTATATTTTGGCATTCTGATACTGAAAACTAAAAAAATAAACACCATATGCTGTCATCAATTTTGCAGTTGTGCAGTTGGTAAAAACCAATGAACTAAGTATGGTATGACTTCTTGCTCGTATCTTGACAGCAAGTGTATGACAGTTGAGAAATGGATTACTAAGTAATACCTTTGGCGCTAGCTATGAGCTGCTTTGCTTGAAGCTGCTAATATAACGGGGTTAGTTAGGCCCCACAACTAGAACAACACAGAATAAAAATTAGCGCTAGGAAACTGGATATTAAATTTATCACAATTTTAATAAATTTATTAAAATTGTGATAAATTTAATATCCAGTTTCCTAGTGCTCATTTTTATTCTGTGTTGTATGAAAGTTAAGAGGTTGAGGGGGCTCAGTTCAGCATACATTGATCCTGTGCCCAGTGAATAATGAGCATACATTGTCAGAGTCACTGAAAGGGAGTAGGAGTGAAGAGACATTGGGCATATTTATCATGACACTGACCCTGTTAGACAGAGTCCTACCTCACTAACATAAACACACAGGTAACTGCATTCCACAAGACCTGGTTCATATACATGAAATAATATGTGTTGCGTAAGCATTCTAGTGATCGGGTTGGCTACAGGTTGTTTTCTACCTGCTCATTGTACATATACACATGCACAAGATTAAGGAATGAATTTAATAAACTGAATTGCACACAACCACACATTGGATTCAGTTTTCAGACACTTGATAGCTGGGTATTCTTAATCTCTTATTTGTGATTGGCTGAGTATTTTTCAAGACCTTTTCTTACTGGCTGTCTGGCTATTAAGTAAACGGGTTTACTGGAGTTTAACTCATTGCACATCGGTTGTACGTGGGTGTGGTCCATTCTGTTCACAGTGTATTGTTTTTTTTTTTGCCATATGGATTATATATTTTAATATATTAGATTTTATTTGGTACACAGGTACTACTAGTGGTGTTATTGTATCTTGGATACGGGTACTCCTAGTAATTTTATATAAGGTAGGTGTATTAGTATTGATTTTGTTT
Organism: Pseudophryne corroboree; assembly: GCF_028390025.1. Lineage (NCBI taxonomy): Eukaryota > Metazoa > Chordata > Amphibia > Anura > Myobatrachidae > Pseudophryne > Pseudophryne corroboree. The sequence goes on along the minus strand of NC_086450.1, from coordinate 313,467,336 downwards.
AGGAATCTGAAGCTACTAACGATTCTATTAGAATAGGAGCATTACTATTTTTTCATTTATATAATTTAGAATCTGGGCAAAACTTGCGATATTGCAAATACAAGTATGCATTGGCTCCCATCTGCAAGCTCGCATATGTACTGACACTAGAACATGCACTATATTTTGAGGATATTACACTGATACTAATCTCTCTAAGGATATAATGAGTTGCCCAGTGCATAATGAGTTGCCCAGTGCCACTCAGCATTTGGGCAGATATTGTCTGATACAGAACAGTTTTATTTATTTTTATTAATTTCCTTTGATCTGCAGGCTGGCCTTTAGCAAATTGCATGGATCACAAACCACATATAAAAGCAATATAAATATGTGCTTTGTTCAGTCGGCTGGTTTGTAACTCTCACACTAAGATTGGAAGCTCAAAGGTGCTCTGACCTTAGACAAACAAAGCTTCAAAAAGGTTTACACCAAATAAATTGTACCGAGTCGTTTCATTTACTCAGAAAGTAAAGTGCAGTTCTCTCTCTGGTACACTGTAGTTCCATATTAAAGTGTTATTGCATGTCATCATAATCTAATAATATATATCTAATATGTTGGCAAAACAAATATCATCTCACGTCCATGTTTCAAAAATATAGGGTATTGGACTTTGAGCAAACTTCCTGTGTTTTTGTAGATTTCCTTTCAGTACATTAAATATCCAATTAGATATTTTTCAGAGTTACAAATCCAAAGCAGTAATGTGCATCTTAATTTCTCAGAATTGCCATATCTAGCCATTAGTAGAGCTTATTATCTCTGCTTTATAAATGGTTTGCTGCATTACCACAGCATGTGATTTTAGCCCCATGGCATTACAATGAATTATAGCTTGCAGTTTTTAAAACAAAATGAGCAGATTTGTTCTAATTGTGTAGTTTTAGTATCCAAAATACACAGATTTCAGTTAGGCAACAGTAAAGTTTGGCTGTAAACTGGAAGACACAAGTGAGTAATTAAGAAATTGGGTTAATGTCACCTGATTAGTCTCATATCCTCAATACAATCTAGTACTGTACATTGAAAAATAAATTAAACTTGCACATGAAGTTTCTGCAATAACATGTATATACTAGTATAGACTGTTAGTAATTAGTATTCCACAGTGAGATGATTGCTATATATTTAAATAACTTGTTTTACAAACAAGCATAGTGTGATTACTCTGCAGTATAATAAAGCATACATATATTCTGTGTTAAGGTAAACAAAGGTATTTGAAATCTTTAAATAATATGTGTAGGGCTATTACGTTGTTTTGTGTATTTCTGATTTCTGATTCCACAAACACCTGTGGCAAATCATTTATGAGCCTCACCTTTAGTAGCCTTGTTATAGAAGACAAGCGTGCTTAGGTGCAGCCAGCACTTAAAGTGGCCACACAATGATAATGGTGCCAACAGAAGGAAGATGTAGGATTATTCTGCAATGAAAAGCAATAAGCCAGCACCATTGAGCAATGTGAAATCCACCCTTATTTCCATCAGGACCTACTCTTTTAATTTATCTGGACCAGCCTGTGTATGGATGTTACTATTCAGCCTGCCTTAACCTTCAGCGCCCCTACTACACTGCAAGATCTTCTTGCTAATAGAATGGGCGGACTCCATCTTCCAAGCGGCTAATACTCATCCTATTGCTGATACTTATCCAGATCTACCTTTCATTTGTGCACAGTATAGGCTGTTTTACATGGTCACAAATACATGGCCAAGCATGTCCACCACAGGGAGTATGTCAAACCCAAACCTGTTTCTGTTCTCTCAGTGATGATGTCATGTGGCAGAAACAGGTTTGGGTTTGGTACACTGCTTGTGGTGGACATGCTTGGCCAACCGGATCGCTACTCATCTTGAATGTCTGTCCTGCCATTATCAAAGCAATGCACCAAACCCAAATCTTTTTCTGTGACATGATGTTATCACCGCACACTTCGACAAGTTGGCAATGAATTTCAGCTACTATATGTATATTTCTTCCCAAAAAATTATATTTATATACATATAGTCATTTTGGAGCCTGCCCACTGCACATGCCAAGTGTTAAGTGTCTGGCTTTTCCTTTATTGCTCCTCTCCCTGATGTCCCATCGAGATAATACATACTGTACCTCAGTTTCTTTCTAGGTCACTAAGCGATCCAATAGTGAAAACGCCATCCAAATTCATCAAGTAGTTTTTGCATGAAGCCAATTACTAATTGGACAGAGAAAGCCATAATTTATTCATTTATCATACCAACTAATTTTCATCATTCAGTGGCCCTGATGTTACTGTATGTGTTTTTTCCTGTTCTAAACCATTGGTCCACATTAGCATCAAAATTAGTACATTGGCATCTCTGAAGCACTGTCTTTGTGATCAAGGGACATTATCCCTTTAATTTAAAAATAAGATCTACCTTCATTCCCTCTTCAGTATTTCATCATACATTCTATCCGTGGATTGCAGCAGGAGAAATGACAACCTTACACTGACATAAAGTCAGACTCTATCACAAATCATGGGTTTCACATGTATTAAAATAAAAACTGCTGCCAAGGGTATAATACACGATGCTTTGAGGAAGCCATGAGGGAGCTGAAAGGCACTAGACGTGATAGTCTCCTAAATGGACACTGCAGGAGAATGCTAAGGTTATCTGTGAATCAATATATTTTGGCATCCAATCAAAGACTTACATGTAAGATACAGTACATTTATTTGCAAGAATAAAAATAGTAGTAATATGGGCAGATTATTTATAGACCTACAATAATCTATAACCATAATAACACTTCAAATGCTAATGTCGTGCTTTGAGAATAATCCTGGATGTCAGCAAATATGTATCATCTGTATTTTTATAGTAGATTAAAGATTTCTAACTTTAAAATTTATGCATTTTCTTTCTTGATTAGTATTGCAAAAAAATGAGGCACCCCAATGGTTTATGTTTCTCGGGGCAGATCTACACTGTGCAATCCAGTTATAGAAAACTGTTTAGTGGGACTTTATTTTGCTATTAAACACAGCAAGTGAACGTATTGCTCAAATTATTGAATACCTGCCCCTATTCTAGTTATACCCCTTTCACACCGCTGTTTTGACCCGGGTTTATCCCATGTCGTGGCTAGGTCTGATAGGGTCCCTGAAAAATAACCTTGAAATCCAACTCGGGTAGCTACCCGGGTTGGTCCAGGAAGGAACCAGATTATAAGGCAGTGTTAACAGGTAACCCAGGTCATCCAGCCCAGGTCTCGTTAACACCCTATGGAGAACCAGCTCACTGGCACTTGGAGATGATGTCATGTCACAGCTCCAGTAGAGGAGAAGCCCCAGCAATAACTTGGAACCAGTCTGCAGTGTGAATGAGTTTCAAGCGACCGTGACATGGCTTGAAGTCTGTGTTTAGTGACCCGGGTTGGACCCAGTTTAGATCTGAAAGGGGTATTGATGAAACCACATGGGGTGCATCAGGGTGCTATTATGAAATGCTGATAGAGTCCCGGCTATGGTATATTTTCTCAATAATTAAAATGTTAATATTCAGAATTTCAACATTGACCATGCTGACATTTTTCATGTTGACATGAATTTTAAGTCTTTTTACTGTAATACTGTCCCTAACCTTAATAGCAAGCAACCCTAACATTGTGAATGTCATCATTATCTTGGCAGACATAGTGACTGTATAATCCTTTGCCATATTATAGTAACAGCAGTTTCCAGTGTTTGGAAATATTAAATCTGGCCATAGGCTGCATGATAATGCAGCTGAACAACCATAATGAACCATGGGCGCAACGACGGGCCTATAGTTGGAGCACCTCCATACACTGCCAGACGTATGGAGGCAATCTCCATTTACAGCATGATGTCAGCTAATCAATCAGGAAGCAATCCACCCAGACCTTTTTTCAGCCATCCCAAGGCTGTGAACAGTCATCCCTCTGGGCCTGATTCAGAGATGGATGCAATCTCGATATTGTATGCAGTGGAGCACAATTCGTTTTCCCGCAAAGGTCTTTTGGGGGTGGTCACAGTGAGGATTTATGTGAAACACAGGCAGGAAGCCTCTTTGGGAGGTAACAGGGAAGTGGCGAATCAAATACAGGCTTGATGCAACCATTTCAGGGTCACTCACAACTTGCAACTGTGAAAGCATATGTATTAAACATGGCTCCAGTGTCTTCCTTACGACGGCCTTGCTGCAAGACCATAGGGTTAATCTTGGTGCTCTATGTGCATTCTTTTGGAGGGCAGAAGTAATGGGATGAAACGATCGTCGTTTAAAGAGAGTGGCTGCAGACATGTCCCCGAAGAGCTGAAGTTCTCCAAGGGCTGTAGACGTGTCAGACATCGGCCTTGCCACTTTCAATAAGGCTTCCTTGTTGTGGAAATAATGCATATTCATCAGGACATCTCTAGAGGCGCTGTCCGGAGCCGCTCTAGCCTTGAGCAACTCATATATCCGATCAATGAGCAAATCTGCGGGGGATGCTTGAGGCAAATGAGACTTGAATAAGGCCACTGCGTAATGCAAACTATTGTGTGACACGGACTCAGGGACCCCACGCAGTTTGAGGTTACTGCAGAACGATCTATCCTCCAAATCTGTGACCTTGTCCCGTAAAAGCGGCACCTCCGCTTCAAGCCCATCATGAGAGTTGATTAGGCCATTATGCGATCCAACCACTTCCTCCATTTTAGTTTCCAGGTGGTTATTGCGGCCACCCAGGTCATCTATAGATTGTTGACACACCATTAAGGTGGTACGAAATTTGGCTGCAACATCGTCCTTGAAACGGGACAAAAGTAGCTTCATAGTACCCACAGTGAGGGCATCATCATCTCTGACTTGGTCCAAAGTGGAAGTGGCAGCAGACGCAGAGGAGGCGGCCGCCATGGGGATAGGACTCAGAGAAACTGGGACAATAGCGGAGGTCCCAGCATATTTAAGACGAGAAGGTTGTGGAGATGACTTGAAAAATGAAAGCTGTGAGACAGGTTTAGATGGTTTTCTCCATCTTGAAGGCATAATAAGGCACAGAGGACAAATAGCTGTGTTTCCAATTACATGAAATAGAAAAACCAAAGGCTTCAGTGTCAGGAGAACTATCACTATATCTTGTTGATAATGAAAAAGGGTAGGAGAGAATATGCATAATACAGGCTTTTTCAACCAGTGTGCCGTGGCACACTAGTGTGCCGTGACCAGTTGCAAGGTGTGCCACGGAGCCAGAGCAGCTTCCTGAACCTTCAGAGTGAACTGTTGGCCCGGGCTCTTCTTAGAGGATCAGACGTATGCCTTGAAGACACGGCGGTGTGATTTTATAGGTCACGGCCGCCTCTTCTCACCACCCAGCCAGCCCACCCACCTGCACACACATCTTCCAGTTCTTCCTGCATACACAGCTTTCCTTGCCCACCCACATCCACACCTGCCTGACCGCTGCTCAGTATTTGCAGCACTCCACTATGAACAATCCTCGCCACTGAGGGACAGGGAGGAGGACAAGTGACCGGTAGGGCCTAATATTTGCTATTTTTTTTCTCCTGTGGGGAACAATAGGATTTATGTGGGGAGAATAAGGATTTATGGATTTATGGGGGGAACAATGGGGGAATAATTCATGTGGGGAGCAATAGGATTTATGTAGGGAGCAATATGATTTATGTGGGGAGCAATGCAATTGTTTTTTCTGTGTGGCCAATGTATGTGTGGATTTTTTTTTACTATGAGGGCCAATGTGTGTTTTTTGTTTTTTTCTGTGGGGAACTGATGGTGTGCCTTGGCAAATTTAAAATATTGTTCGGTGTGCCGCGAGTAAAAAAAGGTTGAAAATCACTGGCCTAATAGGTCGGCATTGGCAGAATCAAGAGAGCCAGGGGGCTAGCCAGCCTCCAATATATCAGCCAAATATGAAAAAGTTATACTCCACAGACGTGTGCAGGGGCAGACAAATACAGTGGCCAATCCGAATGAAGGGGGGCCCAAGCACCACACTGGAAATCCCCTCCAGGTAACCCCCACTGGAAATTAAGCTTCTGCAGTTTCTGCGGTCCCTGGAGCTGGCAGCAGCAGCAGCTCCTAGAACAAAAGAACCCCAGTCTGTCAGAGGCAGGCAGCAGAGGGAACGACAAGCCAGTGGACACAGGCACCGCCCATCACCAGGCCTCACCTACGGTGGGGCCCCGCCTGGCGCCGGGCTCCACAGGAGGCCACCGATAGTGAGGGAGCGCTAGGTGTAGGCAGCAGGCGACCCCGCCTGGATGGCAACCAAGAAGGGCACAGGAGGGGCTACAAGTGGAGCCCTTGCCGCCATTCAGGCCTTGTCCGCAGCTGTGCGCGGAGATAACCACAGGGATAGTGCAGGAGCTCACAGGGGGTGGCAGAGGCGCTTCTCCTTACCGGGCCTCGTCTGCAGCTGGGCGACTTCCGACATCCGGTCCCCAGGAAAGACCGTGGCTTCAGCTGAAATGGTAAGCAGCATCCCGCCGGAGGCCTCAGGAAGCCAGACACTGCAGCGGGGTCCTCCGGGTACGTTGTGAAGGCAGAGGAGATACAAAAGGAGCCAGTGAAGGGAGTGCAGCAGGTGTATAGAGCACTTAAAGAGCGGGCCAGCCAGGAGCTCCCTGAAAACACGTCCGTGCTGGTAAGACGCTAGGCCATGCCCCCTCTATTGTGTTTAATTTCCAATAGGAGGAATGTCCCACTGTTATCCTAGCAGGTCAACCCCATTTAACATGAGGGCCTTATGTTGAACATATGTCAGTTTGCAGATTGTACCTTGTGTGTTTTTGCACAGTGCATGCTCCAGAATATGCTTCAGTTGTAATGTGAAATGTGTTAATTTCACATTACAACTGATGAGGTCCAGTTGAGTGGTAGTGTGGCATTCCCAAAAAGAAAAGGGCCCGATTCAGACCTAATTGTTCCTCTGTGAATTTGTAGAGGTTTGCAATCACATAGTCATCGCCCAAACAGAGTGAATACCCGCCCCGTGCAAGTCTGCGAACACCGCGCAAAGACCTCTGCGTATGCTGATTAGCTGCAAATTTATTCGCAAACTCACTCGCCATTGAATGTTTTTTGCAGTTTGTGCAGTCTGTGCGTAGCCCAGGACCCACTCCTACAGAGCGATAACAACAGGCTGTAAATGCTTGGGAACGCTTGCGTTTTTCCTGACACTCCCAGAAAATGGGTAGTTACCAGAGGCGGATTGGACATAGGGTTTACAGGGAAGATTCCCGGTGGGCCGGCGCACCCGCTGGGCCTGTTTTGGTTGAGGACATGTGGTCCTTTTTATAGACATAATGAATAAGATGCAAAATAAGTTGCATATATGAAAATTACTTTGCCACTTAGCCTGTGATTGCAGATGATCTAGTGTATACAGAGCCATCTTAACAGCAGTGTAGGCCCCTGGGCACAGCAATGCACTGGGCCCCCTACCCATCTTCCAGCAGTAGGGGTGGGGGTGCTATAAGCGGCAGCTTTGATGTCCCGCGGGCGGTAGGGGGCGTTCTATCTTCCGCTCAGCATGTAGGACCTGGAGCAGTAATTTCTGCTAATTACTCCTTTACTGCACAGATGGAACTAAACTGTAGAAGGGGGCATTGGGCTGAATGAAGAAGCCCTAGTACATGATTTCTAGGGTGGTAGGGGGTGTTTAATACATAGGGGAGGGGTGGATAGTGGAGTGGGCTTAATATTTATCATTTTCCGGTGGGAGGGCAGCTTGCTTGACTGCAGATATCTCAAGTTCCTGAAAATATATTTCTTAGCTTTGAATGGGATAAAAAACTAGAGAGTCCCACCTTTAAGAAGGTTCTGGGGACTTTGGTATCAGAGTTCAGGAGCCAGAGCAATTCACCAACGAAAATATAAAACTGCATACCAGGAGTGTGGATCTGGAGCAGGGACCAGCTGCTTGAAGGCTGATATCTCTGGTTCTGGGCATAGTAGAGACAAGCTGCCAGTGTCCACCAAAAGGGGAGAGTCACAGCTTTTGGTTTATATCTTCAGAAATATTTTAAGTCAGACAGAACCAGAGATATCAGGCTGGGAAGAGCAATTAACAGGCTTGGATGGGGACCACTGCTTTCAAGTCGGATATCTCCGGTTCCCCAGGGCCGATTATCAAAAATCTGGTACCCCTGGAAAGAGGGGACCCTCAGCTATCAGCCTAGGGCCCTTATACTCCTGGGGCCCTTGGACAAGAGCCCATTGAGCCCATACGAAAAGACGGCCCTGAGTGTATACTCTGTCTGCCTGCTTGGCTGACATATAAGATTGAGTGAATAGTGATTGGGATACACTTGGTGTAATAAGCAAGAAAATATCTTTCTAAAGAATGATATAGTTTCCTAAATTCTGAAGGTGTATCATATAATGTGCTCATAAAATTAAATTTTATTTCGTTTTAACTTCCCTCTTGATGCTGGACATGCCCACTATCTGGAAAGTCTTGGGGGAAGGGTGCTGCTGCCATGGCCCATGGCTAGACCTTACACCTCTGGTGCTGCCCATGTGGGGCCACTAGTACAAATTTTTCCAGGGCCGCTTTTTATTCCCAATCCGCTCCAGGTTGTTACCACCCCCAAATGTCTGCTTCCTGTCAATCCACTTACGTATGGCTAACGATCAAAAAAGACGCTGGATTATTTTGCAGTTTGGCCTCGCGTGTGCGCATTACGATCCGTACGCATGTGCAGTCGATCGATAATCGCCCACCCTGCAAAAACGCACAACAGCAATCAGGTCTGAATCAGGCCCAAAGTTGAGTACCAGACCTCGGAACTGTGGATTAGCAGAGTGGGATAAATGCTGTATACCCGCCTATCATTTGCACATAATATAAGGAGTAGCAAGTGTGCACTGGTGATGATGAGCAGTAATAAACCAAGTGTATGCATAGGGGGCAGGCTCACCTTAACATTCCAATAGGCTCTCAGAACTGATCCCTCATTGCCATTCACTTAGATCAGTGGTCAGGGAACAGGGGTAAATTACCCCAAATGGGGTAAAAATTTAATTCCTGGGGGTAATGGACGGTTGCGCTGCCGAGACACAGCCCCGCCCAGCTCCAGCCGGCTCGCGATGTGAAATGCTGGTGTCACACAGCCCTCCCTACTGCCATCCTGCGCTGTGCTCCTGGCCATCCTGTGCTGCGTTCCTGGCCGGGGTGTGACGTGCTGACATCACACCGCGCTCCCTCAAGCCCGCCCGTCCTGCGCTGTCCTGTCCTCCCGCCCGCGGCCCACCTATCCACACACAGAACTTGAAGTCTTCTGTGGCTGACCGCTGACGGAGTTCCGCAGGATCAGACAGTGGCCCACATAACAGCGGGAAATTCCCACTGACATTACTGAGGTGAGGATGTGACCATCTGTCTCCTAAAAGTCGTGTGTCCCCCCCTTCCCCCCTCATCCATCTTTCTTACATTCATTCTGGTGTTTTGGGTAGAAAGTGTTAATTAACCCATTCACTGGCAAAAAAAGTATTGGCAAAAATACTTAAAAAAAACACAACAATTTCACACACACACACACACACACACACACACACACACACACACACACACACACACACACACACACACACACACACACACACACACACACACACATATATAAACCTCCAAACGGGCGGCACTCTGTATTCAGCTCCAGCTGCCCCGGTGCCCTCCCTGGCTACAAGCTGCAATATCCTTTGTGTAATTTATGTAATGTGTAATGTAATGCTCCGGAGCGCAGTCTCTGTCGTTTTTATGGTAATTAAGACCCCCAGGAGTGCCACCCATTACACAAAAGATATATATATATATATATATATATATATACATACAGTATTTCAGAAATGCCATATAAACAGTGATAACTAGTATATATGCACAATAATATATGATTTCCTCCCTTTCAAATCAAGGGGGTAACGTCGGCGTCTCTAAATATACTTTGGGGTAAAAGGTAAAAAAGTTCCCTGAGCCCTGACTTAGACTCAAGGCTTACTTCTATCCCCGATACACCTGCATATCTAGAAGCCTTACAGAAGCAAAGGATACAACTTAATTTAATTGACAAATTAATTAAGAAAAATATAATATTGAATGAATGCATTGTGGTTAATTGAAGATATTACTTCACCTGGCTTGTTAAGGGTGCTCCAGGGCCTATGGTTAACATTGCAGTTTTAAAATCATAATGGTTTTATACTTATGTTTGGCCTCTAAGAGTAATTTACTGCATAGTATAGAAATCTGTATTAAACGAGGCACTGTTCTGAAATTCTGTAAAGATATCATTCAACTAATTATCAGAAAACTTTTAGTACAATCTGTAAAACTAGCAACTACTGTATATAGCAATAACTTCGATATGTATATTAACCAGGTCTGTTATACTAAACAGGTCTACTATCCCTATAGTAAACAATAACGTAGATGTGTATATTAACCAGGTCTGCTATACCATTCTCTTGAGTGTATATATTATTTACTAAAGTGCTGGTTATTAGAAGTGGAGATGTTGCCCGTAGCAACCAGTCAGATTCTGGCTACTATCTTTTAGAAGGCGCTAGATAAATAATACTTAGAAACTGGTTGCTACGGGCAATAACTACACTCCTAATAACCTGTACTTTAGTAAATATCCCCCTTGGCCTTAGTTCTCATGCCACAATAATGCAACCACTATCAAGATTCACAGTAGTCTCAAGCAGGGAAATCTGCGGATTCTATTTTTTTTTTAAATAAGTCTTTTCTTTTCATTTTCTTCTATAAAAAGTAAAAAAAAAAAAAAAAAAACTATTTTGTTGGGTACCTGATTTCTCCATATCAAATACTGACAGGCTGATAAATGCTGGCATATTACAGATTGCTTTCTAGATATTGCAGATCATTTGTAGTAAGGAAATACAGACTTTGCATGCATATTTTGTTTGACCTAGTTTGCACTTGAAAACTGCATTCGGTTTTTTCAGTGCCAAACCATGATTCACTGTGCCTTTCCTTCCAGGAATTTATTACAGGACATAAATGCAAAGCAGATGCAGTGCAATAAAAATGTACTGTATAAGCAAAACCCACACAGACCTTGTTGCTTCATAATAATTTCAATACACTAATGGATCATTACCTTGCAAACTTACTTCTTTGTTTACTAATATCCAATCTCATCTTATTACTGTGTAACCAATTTCAAAATGCTATGGAATATGCAGGGCCGGAGCTAGGGTGTTCGGCGCCCCCCTGTAAACTATAAATTTGCGCCCTTCCATTCTTTACAAAAGGACAGCACATATAATTGCCCCTGTAGCAAAGACGCGTATACACATAATGCTTCCTGTAGTAATGCCGCCTACACACGTAACGCCTCCTGTAGCAGTGATGCTTACACACCAATACCAGTGATGCGTACACACATACCGCCCCCTGTAGCAGTGACACTTACACATGTAACGCCCCCTGTAGTAGTGACGTTTATACACGTAACACCCCCTGTAGCAGTGACACTTACACATGTAACACCCCCTGTACCAGTGACGCTTGCACACGTAACGCCCCCTGTAGTAGTGACGCTTGCATACGTAACGCCCCCTGTATTAGTGACGCTTGCACACGTAACGCTCCCTGTACCAGTAACGCTTGCACACGTAACGCCCCTGTAGCAGTGACGGTTATAGAAGACACCCCTGTAGCAGTGATGCTTACACACATTATGCAGCACATTCACACATACACACATACATACACACACACAAACATACATAGACACATATATACACACACACACACACACACACACACACGCGCACGCTTTCACTCACTCTCTTTCCAGCCACTTACATAAGGAAGTCTGGCAGCTCATCCTCCTGTGTTGCAGGCTGCAGCCTGGCCCCGTGTAGCTCTGCCCTTTTTCCCATTAAGCTCCGCCCCTTTAGGACTGCACAAAGAACTCTGTGGTGAGTCTGTGACAGGGGAGGGCAGGGGAAGAGACAGTAGTCTTCATGCTGCCGGCGCCGCTGCTTGTGGTAGACTGTGACAGGTGCAGCAGCTGGCAGCAGCAGGGACATTTGCTCAGCACAGGGATACTGAGTAGGAAGAGTGCCTTTTCATTCCTGGCGCCTCCCTGCCCACATCCCTTTGCTGAGCGGTTAGCACTGGGCCTGGATGCTTGCACACATAACGCCCCCTGTAGTAGTGACGCTTGCACACGTAACGCCCCCTGTACCAGTGATGCCTGTACACGTAACTCCCCATGTACCAGTGACGCTTGAACGTAATGACCCCTGTAGCAGTGACGGTTATACAAGACGCACATGTAACAGTGATGCTTACATACATTATGCAGCACATTCACACATAAACACACATACCACATACACACACACACACATACATACATACATACACACACACATACTATACATACATTACACACATACACAGTCACACATACATATACAGATACTGTATACATACCGACACACATACATACATACATACATACATACATACATATACATATACACACACAAACATACACACACACACACTTTCACTCACTCTCTTTCCAGCCACTTACATAAGGAAGTCTGGCAGCTCATCCTCCTGTGTTGCAGGCTGCAGCCTGTCCCCGTGTAGCACTGCCCCATTTTCCCATGTAGCTCCGCCCCCTTTAGGTCCGCACAAAGCACTCTAGGGTGAGTCTGTGACAGGGGAGGGGAAGGGAGAGGAAACTTCATGCTGCCGGCACCGCTGCCTGTGGTAGACTGTGACAGGCGCAGCAGCCTGCAGCAGCAGGGACATTTGCACAGCACAGGGATACTGAGCAAGGAGAGCGCCTTTCCTTCCTGGTGCCTCCCTGCACCACATCCCTTTGCTGAGCGGTTAACGCCGGGTCTGGGAATATGCTTGCGCTACTGTAAATTATTAAAATGTCTATCGCTGACTGACTTCATTTATTTGCATACTCATGCGTACTACTAATGAAATAACAGACACGGACAACCAGATAAATTTTGCCAAATAACAGTTTTCAGCTTTTATTGAAAACCTTAAATAGGTACAGTATGGTGGCAAGGAGGGACGGCCCATTTATAACCATGTTCCTATTTAATGCAATGCATGTGTGTGTGTGGCTGTAAACTCCAAACAATAAATGAACCACAACAAAGAGGCAAGGGCCCAACTCCAGCCCCGCCTCTATCGCTTACACAAGGGACAATGTGAGTAATTCAGACCTGATCACTGCTGTGTGTTTTCCCACAGCGGGCGATCAGGTCTGTACTGCGCATGCGTATGCATCGGGCATCGGTGCATAGTGACGGGATGGTGGAAAAAAGGTGACTATATACAGTATATACTGTATTACAAATTTTTGTAGGGCAATCAGATATTCAGATTGGCAGCAGTCTTTGAAGTTCCTCCATCAGCTGGGAGTCAATAAACCAAAAAGAAAAGGCAGGATAACACATAAACACATTCTCATAGTATAATATGGTCTTATACACCAATAAATATATACCAGATGGTAATCATTGTGTACAAGAAATATGTAAATAGTATGCTTGTCTGTTCCTAAATTGATGTGCAGGGATATACAGGATTACCCAACAATGGCTATTTTCTACTGAGGCTCAGCAAACCTGAATTAAAAGGCAAGGAGCCCACAAAGGCCTGCAAGTAAAAATACTGTGCATCCAATATCATAACAGCATGATAATGACCAGCATTCCTCATAGCGGCCATAAATCACAAGTATTAAAATGTGATGCAAAATTTCTATATATTTAGGAAGACGTGGCGAATAGTTCAGGGGCTGTAGATATCCACAGAGGACTGGCCACACCCACACTGCACTGGTCACAGCTTCTCTGCTTCTCACGACACTTGATCGCTCAAAACAAGGCCAAGCGTCTCAACTATGCACAAAAACATAGGGCCTGGGGTGCAGAAAATGGCAGCAGGTGCTTTAGACTGATGAGTCAAAATGTGAAATATTTGGCTTTAACAGAAGTCAGTTTGTTCGACGAAGGGCTGCAGAGCGGTACAATAATGAGTGTCTGCAGCAAAAGTGAAGCATGGTGGAGGTTCCTTGCAAGTTTGGGGCTGCACTTCAGGAAATGGATTTGGGGATTTGGTCAGGATCAATGGTGTCCTCAATGGTGAGAAATACAGGCAGGTACTTATCCATCATGCAGTACCATCAGAGAGGCGTCTGACTAGCTCCAAATTTATTCTGCAGCAGGACAGTGACCCAGGCCCAAACATACAGCTAATGTCATTAAGAACTGTTTTCAGCGTACAGAAGAACATGGAGTCTTGGAAGAGATGATATGGCCCCTACAGAGCCCTGATCTCCACATCATTGAGCCTGTCTGGGATTACATGAAGGGACAGAAGGATTTGAGCAAGCTTATATCCACAGAAGATCTGTGATTAGTTCTCCACGATGTTTGGCACAACCTCCTTGCCGAGTTTCTTCAAAAACTGTGTGCAATTGTACCTAGAAGAACTGTTTCTGTTTTGAAGGCAAAATGTGATCACACCAAATATTGATTTGATTTAGATTTCTCTTCTGTTCATTCAGTCTGCATTTTTCTAATTGAGAAATAAATATAATAAACTATTAACACTTCTATTTTTGATAGCAGTCTTACTTTGTAGCATTCTTTCCACACCTTGCACGGTACATTACATATATATATCCTGATGACAAAATATAATAAAATTTAGAAAGGTTGATCTACATTACCTGCTAATTGTGGACATTACATTCCGGGTGCCGCCTACACGCTGTTTATATTGGACCACCGGATGGGGTATCCTAAGGAGTGCACCGGTAAAGCTTTTATTTAACGGATGTGCTACGTCAACTCGGTCTGTGTATGTATGTATATCTATCTATCTATCTATCTATCTATCTATCTATCTATCTATCTATCTATCTATCTATCTATCAGGGATGTGCAGTCAGGGGAGGCAGGGGAGGCAGTGCCTCCCCTGTCATTATTGATTAAAATAATACTAAGAAGATACTTATGACACAGAATATCTTCTTAGTATTATTTTAATAAGTAATCCTTTAGTAATTATATTATTTTACAATGTATAATCAGTTTTTAATGTGTGTTGGAGGCACCACTCTCGGTGCCTCCCGATGTCAGTGTGAATGGGCCGGAAGCGGGGGGCGGGGCCAAGCAGTATGCAGCAAAAACCCATTAAGAAAAACCCTGGAAGCGGCACCTAATAGCAGTGCCTCTTTGACAGGGGCGTGCTGTCAGCTCATATGAAAGAACGCCCCTGTCCCTGATCTTATGTGATTGGGCACTGAGCGGTGGGGCTGTGATCATGATGTGAGCTGCAGAGCAGTGCAAGGGAACAGCCAGCCCTCCTCCTCAGCTCCAGACTCCGGACTTCAAGACAGCACAGCTGCCACCAGTACACAGGTACCAGCTTCCTCTCATAGCATGGGAGTGGGGCAGGCAGAGTTTGTGTGTTGGGAATGGGGGGGACATAGTCTGCAGACACATTGTGTAAGCTGCAGTACGAGGGTGGTGGGAGGAGAGAGGGCAGCCTGCAGTCCCAGTGTGTGACCTAGTGTGCACAGCACAGTCCTAGTGTGTATGGGGGAGGGGGGCAGCCTGCAGTCCCAGTGTGTGACCTAGTGTGCACAGCACAGTCCTAGTGTGTATGGGGGAGGGGGGCAGCCTGCAGTCCCAGTGTGTGACCTAGTGTGCACAGCACAGTCCTAGTGTGTATGGGGGAGGGGGGCAGCCTGCAGTCCCAGTGTGTGACCTAGTGTGCACAGCACAGTCCTAGTGTGTATGGGGGACGGGGGCAGCCTGGAGTCCCAGTGTGTGACCTAGTGTGCACAGCACAGTCCTAGTGTGTATGGGGGAGGGGGGCAGCCTGGAGTCCCAGTGTGTGACCTAGTGTGCACAGCACAGTCCTAGTGTGTATGGGGGACGGGGGCAGCCTGGAGTCCCAGTGTGTGACCTAGTGTGCACAGCACAGTCCTAGTGTGTATGGGGGAGGGGGGCAGCCTGGAGTCACAGCGTGTGTCCTAGTGTGCACAGCACAGTCCTAGTGTGTATGGGGGACGGGGGCAGCCTGCAGTCCCAGTGTGTGACCTAGTGTGCACAGCACAGTCCTAGTGTGTATGGGGGAGGGGGGCAGCCTGGAGTCACAGCGTGTGTCCTAGTGTGCACAGCACAGTCCTAGTGTGTATGGGGGACGGGGGCAGTCTGCAGTCCCAGTGTGTGACCTAGTGTGCACAGCACAGTCCTAGTGTGTATGGGGGAGGGGGGCAGCCTGCAGTCACAGTGTGTGACCTAGTGTGCACAGCACAGTCCTAGTGTGTATGGGGGAGGGGGGCAGTCTGCAGTCCCAGTGTGTGACCTAGTGTGCACAGCACAGTCCTAGTGTGTATGGGGGAGGGGGGCAGCCTGGAGTCACAGCGTGTGACCTAGTGTGCACAGCACAGTCCTAGTGTGTATGGGGGAGGGGGGCAGCCTGGAGTCACAGCGTGTGTCCTAGTGTGCACAGCACAGTCCTAGTGTGTATGGGGGAGGGGGGCAGTCTGCAGTCACAGTGTCTGTGTGACCAGCACAGTCCTAGTGTGTATGGGGGAGGGGGGCAGTCTGCAGTCACAGTGTCTGTGTGACCAGCACAGTCCTAGTGTGTATGGGGGAGGGGGGCAGTCTGCAGTCACAGTGTCTGTGTGACCAGCACAGTCCTAGTGTGTATGGGGGAGGGGGGCAGTCTGCAGTCACAGTGTCTGTGTGACCAGCACAGTCCTAGTGTGTATGGGGGAGGGGGGCAGTCTGCAGTCACAGTGTCTGTGTGATCAGCACTGTCCTAGTGTGTATGGGGGAGGGGGGCAGTCTGCAGTCACAGTGTCTGTGTGACCAGCACAGTCCTAGTGTGTATGGGGGAGGGGGGCAGTCTGCAGTCACAGTGTCTGTGTGATCAGCACTGTCCTAGTGTGTATGGGGGGGGGCAGTCTGCAGTCAGTGTGTGTGTGTGTGTGTGTGTGTGTGTGTGTGTGTGTGTGTGTGTGTGTGTATAATCTACAGTCCAGGTGTGTATGTGGGACCGCAACAGTCTACAGTTGGAGTGCGTGTGTGTGTATTCTGCAGTGAAAGTGTGTGTGGGGTGTGGAGACAGTTCGCAGTCAAAGCGTGGTAGGGAATGCGGCATTCTGCAGTCCAAATTAGGAATAGACCTATACTGAGATGCGGTCAAGATCCCTGCAGTCGGGATCCTAACAGTCAATATACCAGCGGAGGGTTTGGGTTAGGCTGCAGGGGTGGGGTAGGTTAGTCTTAGGCTGCGAATGGGGGTGTGTGTTAGGGTTAGGCTGTTGGAGAAGATTTTGATCATCGTGCTGGTGACTGCCAGATGTGTCCTTATACATCTTGCCTCAATACGCTACATAGCGAGAGATACATGGCATGAGCGAGCTGACAGGTCCCGTGTAACTCAGCGTCAGACGTCTTTTTTGCCAAAAATGTGTCTTATTCGAATTGGTATGCGGATAGGAAGCACAAGCAGACTCTGCTGATTAAAATGCGTGGCATGAGTAGAAGGGTGGCACGTCCATTGCTACAGTAATCCCGCAGGGGCAAATGCAGGATTTGCGAGGGGGGGTTTCCGTGTGTGTTACACACACACATATAATTAGCACCCACATGCCACTCACACATTTTTATAATGTATATCGTACAGAGGTGTACACTTACATCTAGCCTCCCTGTTCGTGCCACCCTTCTACTCATGCCACGCTGTGACGCAGTAGTACCGTAGCATTTCGTAGGCAGAAACAGGCTCAATCGCATACAGAGTATAGGCGTTTCGCATTTCATTTTAATCAGCAGAGTCTGCTTGTGCTTCCTATCCGCATAGCAATTCGAATAAGACACATTTTTGTCAAAAAAGACGTCTGACGCTGAGTTGCACGGGACCTGTCAGCTCGCTCATGCCATGTATCTATCGCTATGTAGCGTATTGAGGCAAGATGTATAAGGACACATCTGGCAGTCACCACCACGATGATCAAAATCTTCTCCCACAGCCTAACCCTAACACACACCCCCATTCGCAGCCTAAGACTAACCTACCCCACCCCTGCAGCCTAACCCAAACCCTCCGCTGGTATATTGACTGTTAGGATCCCGACTGCAGGGATCTTGACCGCATCTCAGTATAGGTCTATTCCTAATTTGGACTGCAGAATGCCGCATTCCCTACCACGCTTTGACTGCGGACTGTCTCCACACCCCACACACACTTTCACTGCAGAATACACACAAACGCACTCCAACTGTAGACTGTTGCGGTCCCACATACACACCTGGACTGTAGATTATACACACACACACACACACACTGACTGCAGACTGCCCCCCCATACACACTAGGACAATGCTGATCTGTTAGGGTCTCCTGCCCTGTGCTGCCACGTCGTCATGGCAACCGGGAGACAAGTGCTAGCGGAGTAACCTGAGCGCAGCTGATACTCCGGTTCGGGTCTTTTGCTGTGCAGTGGTTACAGGCTCTATGCACGGCAGGGGATCCGGTGCTGGTTTTTGTGCTCACAGTCTGTGAGGTCTGAGTGGGGCGTGGACAGCACCTGCTATATAAGGCCTCTTCTCAGGTTAAGCAGATGCTGCTGAATCTTTGTTTGTTAGTCAGTTCCTGAAAGTTAGCCAGTACTGTGTAGCTTTGTATTTGTTGTTGCTTACTGCAAATAGGCCTGGGGATTTGGTATTACACTCTGCCAATCCAGACCTAGCAGTAAGACTGGAGTCAGTCATTTAACTTGCTGGGGTTCTTTTGCTACTCTGTAAACTTAGCAAGTTTGCGGCTGTATTCTCAGACTTAACTGCATAAATCCTGTCTCACTGTGCAAGGTGTTCAGGTGTCAGTTTAGTGGCAGTAAGCTGAACCTGTGCACTGCAAGTGAGGATTAGGATTGTGGAGACTCTCCTTGTGTCAATCATTCCATCTCTGACCAAGGAGTTTACTGCCACACCCGTTGGTAACCCTTTAGGGTTTTGCTGTTGCCCTTAGCAACAGCATTTCGGGTTCTCTACGTATTAAAACACAACATCTTGCTTTTTCCATCTGAGCATTACTAATACTAGGGAGACACCCAGTTTCTTAGCCTCTGGGCTTCTCTGTTCACTTTGTGTTTATTTTGTTACCCTATCACCTTCTGTGTACGTAATGTCATATTCCCTAGTCTGTCTGTGAGTTCATTTGTTTTGCATCCCTATCCGTTCAGACACCAGTACATTCCTGCAGGCACTGGTGTGCATAACAGTTCAAACACCAGTACATTCCTGCAGGCACTGGTGTGCATAACATATTCAGCAGCCTAATACTCCTGTTGAAATTTTGTGGGAATATGGAGCATACCCCTCAAAATACATTGCAACAGGTGGTCGATCAGGTGCAGGTCCTGACTCGACAATTTAATGATTTGTCCATTAAAATGCACACCTCCCAGGCCGCTGGCGGAGCTCCCGCAGCAGCAGCACCTTCAGGGGTTAAGGAGCCGAAAGTAAATCTCCCGGATCGTTTTTCTGGAGATCGCTCGCAGTTCTTTTGTTTCAAGGAGAGCTGCAAGCTATACTTCCGGCTTAGGCCTCAGTCTTCTGGGTCAGAGATTCAGCGGGTGGGCATAGTGATTTCCTTGCTACAAGGAGACCCACAGGTCTGGGCATATGGGTTGCAGCCTGACTGTCCATCGCTTAAAAGTGTTGATGCTTTTTTTACGGCACTGGGCATGTTGTATGATGACCCTGACAGGACGGCCTCAGCCGAGGCTCAGATTTCGATCCTTAAGCAAGGGCGAAGGCCAGTTGAGGTTTACTGTACGGAGTTTCGGAGGTTGGCCCATGATACCCAGTGGAATGACCCAGCCCTGAGACACCAGTACCGAAGAGGTCTTTCTAACCAGATAAAAGACCAACTGGTACAATATCCCTTGCCTGATAGCTTGGATCAGCTCATGCAGTTATCCATCCGGGTGGATAGACGGCTGAGAGAGCGTAGGCTTGAAAGGGAGACCGAGGTTTCCTTCTTTCCCAAGGGAACCTCAGACTCTGAGGAATTTTCCGAGGAGCCTATGCAGATTGGGGCTACCTGCCTCTCCTCGTGTGAGAAGACGCGGAGGAGACAGCAGGGGTTGTGTTTGTACTGTTGGAATAAAGGTCATGTGGTAGTATCATGCCCAGAAAAGCCGGAAAACTTCAGGGCCTGAGGGTGATGGGAAATATCCTGTCAGGCCAGAAGTCAGAATTTCCCAAGAAGACTTTTATCATTCCGGTGACCTTGAAGATCCTCGGTCAAACTGTCAAGACTGAGGCCTTTGTGGACAGTGGGGCCGACGGGGTTTTTATGGACCGCCAATTCGCCCTGAAACACTCTGTTCCCTTAGTACCCTTGGCATCGGAAATTGAGATTTGTGGGTTAAACGGGGAACCATTATCCCAAGGTAAAATTACCTCTTGCACTAGCCAGATTTCTTTGTTTATTGGAGCCACACACTCTGAAAAATTGTCCTTTTATGTGACTGTCTGTACTTTTGCCCCATTGGTGTTGGGGTTAACCTGGTTAAGGGCCCACAATCCTCAATTTGACTGGGTCTCTGGGGAGATTCTTAGTTGGGGTACTGATTGTTTCAGGAGTTGCTTGAGCCTTCCAGTCAGGCTCTCGCAGCTAAATTTGCCAGGATTGCCATCGTGTTATGCAGATTTTGCGGACGTGTTCTCCAAAAAAGTTGCAGAGGTACTACCTCCCCATCGCCCCTATGACTGTGCCATTGATTTGTTGCCAAATGCTAAGCTTCCCAAGAGCAGGTTGTACTCCCTGTCACGTCCTGAGACTCAGGCTATGGCAGAGTACATTCAGGAGAACTTGGCTAAGGGATTTATCAGACCTTCACAGTCTCCAGTTGGGTCGGGGTTCTTCTTCGTGGGTAAAAAGGACAGTTCGTTGCGACCCTGCATCGACTTCAGGGAATTGAACCGTATCACGATTAAAAACTCATACCCACTGCCTCTCATTTCGGTCTTGTTTGACCAGCTTCGTACTGCCACCATTTTTTCTAAGATTGACCTACGCGGTGCATACAATCTAATCCGAATAAGAGAGGGGGATGAATGGAAGACTGCCTTTAATACCCACTCAGGGCATTATGAATATTTGGTGATGCCTTTTGGGCTCTGTAATGCCCCGGCAGTCTTCCAGGATTTCATGAATGATGTACTCAGGGAATATTTGGATAGATTCTTAGTTGTATACTTAGATGACATCCTAATCTTCTCCCATTCCCTGGAGGAACATCGGAAGCATGTACGCTTAGTCCTCCAGAAACTCAGAGACCACCGGCTTGGGGCGAAGCTGGAGAAGTGCGAATTTGAAGTTCAGCAAATCGCATTTCTAGGATATATTATCTCCCCAGAAGGTTTCCAAATGGAGGGTTCCAAGGTACAGGCAGTCCTGGATTGGGTGCAGCCCACTAGTTTGAAGGCGCTTCAGCGTTTCCTGGGCTTTGCAAATTTATATAGACGATTTTTCGCTGGATTTTCGTCTATAGTGGCGCCCTTGGTGGCACTCACTAAGAAAGGGGCGGATGTTGCTCACTGGTCTTGTGAGGCTAAAGCGGCTTTTGCCCGTCTCAAAAGGGCATTTGTATCGGCCAAGGTGCTGCGACACCCAGATCCAGAGCGTCCTTTTGTGGTGGAGGTGGATGCCTCTGAGATGGGTATTGGGGCAGTGCTCTCTCAGATGGGAGTGTCTGATAATCGCCTTCATCCCTGTGCTTACTTTTCCCGTAAATTTTCGCCTGCCGAGATGAATTATGACGTGGGTAACCGGGAATTGTTGGCTATTAAGGATGCACTCGAGGAGTGGAGACACTGGCTTGAGGGGGCTAAGTTTGTGGTCTCAATTCTCACCGACCATAAGAATCTGGCATATTTAGAGTCAGCGAAGCGTCTCAATGCCAGGCAGGCACGATGGGCTTTGTTTTTTGCTCGCTTTAATTTTTTGATAACATATCGCCCTGGATCAAAAAACATCAAGGCTGATGCGCTCTCGCGGAGTTTTGCTCCAATCCAGGAGACCACCGAGGAGCCGTTGCCCATTGTGTCCCCATCATGTATTAAAGTGGGCATTACCCAGGACCTCTTATCATTAGTCCTTAGAGCACAGGAGCAGGCTCCTCCAGACCTTCCGTTAGGTCTTTTGTTTGTGCCTCCTAGGTTAAGACAGCGAGTGTTCCTGGAATTCCATGCCAAGAAGTCGGCAGGTCACCCGGGTATTGCCAGAACTCGGGAGTTGCTATCTAGGGCGGTGTGGTGGCCCTCGGTGGCTAAGGATGTGGATCAGTGGGTTCGGGCATGTGACATCTGTGCCCGAAATAAGACTCCTAGAGGGGTTCCTGTTGGCCCATTACATCCACTCTCTATCCCATCTAAGCCATGGACCCACATTTCAATGCATTTTGTGGTGGACTTGCCCAAATCCTCGGGGATGACAGCCATCTGGGTTGTCGTTGACAGGTTTTCGAAGATGGCGCACTTCGTTCCACTGGTTGGGCTGCCATCGGCCAGACGCCTGTCTGAATTATTTATGCTGCATGTTGTGCATCTCCACGGGTTGCCACTTGATGTGGTCTCTGACCGCGGATCCCAGTTTGACTTTTTGTTCCGATCTCCAGATTTCTGTCAGCTTGTCGTCAGGCTACCATCCGCAGTCTAATGGGCAGACTGAAAGGGTGAACCAGTCCTTGGAGCAGTTCCTCAGGTGTTATGTCTCCAAGTGTCAGACTGACTGGGTTGCTCATCTGTCCATGGCGGAGTTTGCCTATAACAACGCGGCTCACTCTGCTACAGGGATCTCTCCCTTCCTTTGTGTGTATTGGCATCATCCTAAGGCCAATTCTTTTGACCCCCTGGACTCCACGCCTGGTGGTTCCTCTGTGGTTTCGGTCCTTAGAGGTATTTGGAGGAAAGTGAAGAAAGCCCTTGTGTCTGTGTCATTAGTGACCAAAAGGGTTTTTGATAAGCGGAAAAGACCCTGCAGCTTCAAATTAGGAGACTTCGTCTGGTTGTCTACCAAGAATTTGAAGTTGAGACAGACATCTCATAAGTTAGGCCCCCGGTTCATCGGCCCTTATAAGATCACCAGGGTTATCAATCCGGTGGCATTTCAGTTAGATCTGCCCCGTTCTTTGGGTATCAATAAAACATTTCATTGTTCCCTTTTAAAACGGGCGATTAGTAATCCTTCTTCCAGTGGAAGACCTTCCCCTCTTCTGATACGTGGCCAGAGGGAGTTTGTTGTTGAAAGGATTCTTGACTCCAAGATGGTTCGGGGTCGGCTGTCATTTTTGGTGCACTGGAAGGGGTATGGCCCAGAGGAGCGGTCGTGGGTGCGCAGTTGTGATCTTCATGCCCCCAGACTGATACGCTCTTTCTTCTCGCAGTTCCCCGATAAACCCGGTGGTAGGGGTTCTTTGACCCCTCGTCAGAGGGGGGGTACTGTTAGGGTCTCCTGCCCTGTGCTGCCACGTCGTCATGGCAACCGGGAGACAAGTGCTAGCGGAGTAACCTGAGCGCAGCTGATACTCCGGTTCGGGTCTTTTGCTGTGCAGTGGTTACAGGCTCTGTGCACGGCAGGGGAACCGGTGCTGGTTTTTGTGCTCACAGTCTGTGAGGTCTGAGTGGGGCGTGGACAGCACCTGCTATATAAGGCCTCTTCTCAGGTTAAGCAGATGCTGCTGAATCTTTGTTGGTTAGTCAGTTCCTGAAAGTTAGCCAGTACTGTGTAGCTTTGTATTTGTTGTTGCTTACTGCAAATAGGCCTGGGGATTTGGTATTACACTCTGCCAATCCAGACCTAGCAGTAAGACTGGAGTCAGTCTTTTAACTTGCTGGGGTTCTTTTGCTACTCTGTGAACTTAGCAAGTTTGCGGCTGTATTCTCAGACTTAACTGCATAAATCCTGTCTCACTGTGCAAGGTTTTCAGGTGTCAGTTTAGTGGCAGTAAGCTGAACCTGTGCACTGCAAGTGAGGATTAGGATTGTGGAGACTCTCCTTGTGTCAATCATTCCATCTCTGACCAAGGAGTTTACTGCCACACCCGTTGGTAACCCTTTAGGGTTTTGCTGTTGCCCTTAGCAACAGCATTTCGGGTTCTCTACGTATTAAAACACAACATCTTGCTTTTTCCATCTGAGCATTACTAATACTAGGGAGACACCCAGTTTCTTAGCCTCTGGGCTTCTCTGTTCACTTTGTGTTTATTTTGTTACCCTATCACCTTCTGTGTACGTAATGTCATATTCCCTAGTCTGTCTGTGAGTTCATTTGTTTTGCATCCCTATCCGTTCAGACACCAGTACATTCCTGCAGGCACTGGTGTGCATAACAGTTCAAACACCAGTACATTCCTGCAGGCACTGGTGTGCATAACATGATCACACAGACACTGTGACTGCAGACTGCCCCCCTCCCCCATACACACTAGGACTGTGCTGATCACACAGACACTGTGACTGCAGACTGCCCCCCTCCCCCATACACACTAGGACTGTGCTGGTCACACAGACACTGTGACTGCAGACTGCCTCCCTCCCCCATACACACTAGGACTGTGCTGTGCACACTAGGACACACGCTGTGACTCCAGGCTGCCCCCCTCCCCCATACACACTAGGACTGTGCTGTGCACACTAGGTCACACACTGGGACTGCAGACTGCCCCCCTCCCCCATACACACTAGGACTGTGCTGTGCACACTAGGTCACACACTGGGACTGCAGACTGCCCCCCTCCCCCATACACACTAGGACTGTGCTGTGCACACTAGGTCACACGCTGTGACTCCAGGCTGCCCCCCTCCCCCATACACACTAGGACTGTGCTGTGCACACTAGGACACACGCTGTGACTCCAGGCTGCCCCCCTCCCCCATACACACTAGGACTGTGCTGTGCACACTAGGTCACACACTGTGACTGCTGACTGCCCCCCTCCCCCATACACACTAGGACTGTGCTGTGCACACTAGGTCACACACTGGGACTGTCCCCCCCATTCCCAACACACAAACTCTGCCTGCCCCACTCCCATGCTATGAGAGGAAGCTGGTACCTGTGTACTGGTGGCAGCTGTGCTGTCTTGAAGTCCGGAGTCTGGAGCTGAGGAGGAGGGATGGCTGTTCCCTTGCACTGCTCTGCAGCTCACATCATGATCACAGCCCCACCGCTCAGTGCCCAATCACATATGATCAGGGACAGGGGCGTTCTTTCATATGAGCTGACAGCACGCCCCTGTCAAAGAGGCACTGCTATTAGGTGCCGCTTCCAGGGTTTTTCTTAATGGGTTTTTGCTGCATACTGCTTGGCCACGCCCCCCGCTTCCGGCCCATTCACACTGACATCGGGAGGCACCGAGAGTTGTGCCTCCAACACACATTAAAAACTGATTATACATTGTAAAATAATATAATTACTAAAGGATTACTTATTAAAATAATACTAAGAAGATATTCTGTGTCATAAATATCTTCTTAGTATTATTTTAATCAATAATGACAGGGGAGGCACTGCCTCCCCTGCCTCCCCTGACTGCACATCCCTGCTATACATTATAAAAATGTGTGAGTGCCATGTGGGTGCTAATTATATGTGTGTAACACACACGGAAACCCCCCTTGCAAATCCTGCGTTTGCCCCTTCGGGATTACTGTAGCAATGGACAAAATTGCATTAAAGTACTCCTCCCTCTCCCTCCCCAGTCCCAAACACTAATATTTGTTTTTTATTATATAAAAATGTACAACATATTGGCCGCCTGTTTGATGAGAACCCATGCTGCTGGCATTGGTGGCATCGGACTGAGATGTGAAATGGCGGCAAGGGCAGTTGATGGCGGCAATTTTGTATGCCATTACCGGTGGTGGCAGCATTTAGTGGTAGCAGGCATCAGGGTCGGTGGCAGTAGCAGGCATTGGCTTGGGGCGGTAGCGGGCATCAGCTTGGCGGCGGTAGGGGTCATCGGTGGGTTTCAGCAGACATTGTGGCTGCAGTGCCTCACCAGCCACTGACCTCACCGCACGCCACTGATATATATATATATATATATATATAGATAGATAGATATATAAAGTGTACTGCACTCACTACTGTAGATAAGATAGAAATTACTCCGTTGACATACGGACAAGGAAGTAAACCTGAATCCATTTCAAACCCCAACAGCATGCAGTCAACAAGAAAACTGCATTCTGAGCCATGTTAAAGAGTGGAGGTACAATCCACCAAATGTATAAAAAATATATGTTGTATTGTACCTTCACTTTTCTACAAGAGTCGGGTGCACACTATTTTTCTGGATATGTGTGTGTGTGTGTGTGTGTGTGTGTGTGTGTATGTGTGTGTGTGTGTGTGTGTGTGTGTGAGCATGTGTGCTATTGATATGTAAGATGTGGCATGCTACTATCTCGACATACTATATATACTTAGATAAATATAAAAAACGAATCACTTCTTTCAGTTGTGTATGTGAAATATGTGCTTAATTACATTTCATATAGTAAAAGGAATGTCAGGCTGCGTGCATTCAGTGCTTATCAGGCATCTGTGATTCTTACCACCTGAGCAGCACTCTGCCATGTGATGGATCTCATCATTAAACTCATTTGAAATAGTGGTCACAAATCCCTATAAATAATGTGTTCATGGCCTTCATATTAAAAATTGGTATAGACAGGGGTTGCTAAATCTTGTATTTTCTTGCATTTCTGCTTTTATGGTCTATTGAAGCCTCCACTAGAATGGCGTCTATATTTCATATGATGTACAGTAAGCACGGTGGCTGATCCCAGCTCAGGGTGATTACACCACAGACACATAAGTTATCTGTGAATGCTGAGGTGCACAGTTAAACTGCCTCTCTAGCACTAAAATGTCCACTTCTCTCTGCAACAATCACAATGAATTTTTACCTCAGTTGTTAATATGAGCAGAATTTTAAACTCTGCATTTGACAATCTTCATGTCGGACCTATTCATAGATTAGAAACTGTGCAAAATGCGTATTTTATAATTCAGTGCACTCTACAATTCAATTACTGTAACATTCATTTTGTCATTTCGCTCATCACATTCATATTGAGTATCCATATTATTGTGTTGTGCTAATCTGCTGCCGCACAAAGAAAAAAGAGAACTGTATTGAGATATGGGAACATAAATTAATCACAGCAAATGGCAAATAATGTATGCAAATACAGATTACAAAATAACTTGTAATGTTATCATACAGTATCAGCAGTTTTGGTTTCATATGATATGAAGGTACAGCAGTTACATATTTATAGTGTTTGTCCTCTAGAGTATAGCTGAAACTAAAGTGCCCATGTGATAACAGCCAGCATATTAGAATTTGTCACTGGCTTTGTAGCCATACTTTGGCAGACGGCAATACAAGGCAACATTGGAACAGCTTGTTTGCAAATTAATTGGCTCACAAATTAGGTTCTATCACTGTAAAACAATTACATGAAAAGACTTGATGGGAAACTTGGTTTAAATCTCTGTGTTGGCTCCTTTTTATTTTATCATAAGCTCAGTTGTAAACTCTACGGAGTAAAATACTTTCCTGAAATTAAATCATTTTAAAAGGCTGTACTGAAGCAACACTAAGGCTGGGTACAAATCAGACGATCCTGGATTATGGCCAATGGGATGACCAATGTAACGATACATCGCTTGTCCATACACACAAGATGATATAGTGCGCGACTGCATAATATATTGTGCAGGAGTATGCTGTCAGCCACCGGGTTGTCACATTGAATGTCAGATGTTACCACCACGATGTCAGCAGATGGGAGTGTGCAATCACCAGACGATGTATACGATATGTCGCGCTGACCACGGGATCCGGTGACATATCGTGTGATGTGTATCCAGCCTAAGGGTAAGAAAGATTCAGTTAGCCGTTGTGTTTACCATGCAAGTAAATCTCCGGGTTTAATGCCCAAAGCAATTCAATTAGTATGCAATTTCCCCATGAGAAAAACTCACGGCTAACGCGCATTAACCCAAAAAGTCCGCAGCAGTGCCTGGAAGATCCGGAGACTGCGAAAAAAAAAAATCTACATTAAACTGTACCCTCTGGGGCTTAACACGTGGGGTATCTGCAATCAGTTGGGTTGCACACAGCAGAGCAATTAGCCATGGTTTAATTTGCAACTAATTGAATCTACCCCTAAGAACGAGGTATGGTGAAAGCTTTTCCTCATCTAAGGAGCCATTCAGGGGAACACCAGGTGTTTTTGTCCCAAAGCCTTAAATGATATCTGCGCTGACTGGCTCTGTATATGGGGTCATAAGCACATTGAGCAATCAGAAGCCACAATATCTGTCATATCATGGAGGTTATGAGGCTTGTAAGCCTGATTTGCTACCTTACTCTAATGCGAGTGTCTGTTCAGCTAATGCAGGGCTCCATGTATCTGCAAGCAGTAACCCGTGCCACCAGCGGCCGCTGCAGCGCCGACTACATAGTGCAGGTGGGGGGTTCTTAGCACATGTAAACATACATGCAGAGGTGTATGTAACATACTGTATTTGCTGGCTTCAGGTCCCTGGGGATCAGCAGCACTGTGTCTATCACAAGTGCCGTGCAGCACCCAGGACTAATCACTAGGCATCAAACTCCTTTTAAGCCCACTCCCAAACTCCCATTGGCTAGGTTTCACAGGAGCCCGGGGGAGGGCTTTGAAGGAGAGTGAATTCAAGTGCTGCTTCCTGGGTGCAATGGCGGCTGTGAGAGACACACCACTGCTGATCCCCAGGGACCTGCAGCCACCATATATGTTACTAATCTCTGCATGTATGTATGTTTATGTGTGCTAACAGGCTACCCCCTGCAAAATGTGGTGTGAGCTGCAGTTCAGGGGCTGCAGCCACCACTGTGTGCCATGCATTGCTTTTATCCCAGTCAACTCAACCGTCAATATTATTAGTACCTATCAGTAGAGTGCTTGCAGCACCCCCAGGCTTTCTTTCCCTGTATGCATCAGTTAGGGTTGCATGGGGCTGTAGATACATGCCCACAAGACTAGCAGGACACTCCAATGGCTCTCCTACAAGTCATTTGGTTCCATGTGATCGTTTTATCAACACCCAGTTCCCACAATGAGGGGTCTACTTACTAAGCCTTGGATGGAAATAAAGTAAACGGAAATAAAGTACCAGCCAATCAACTCCTAACTGTCATTTTTCAAACCCAGCCTGTGGCATGTCAGTTAGGAGTGGATTGGCTGGTACTTTAATTCGCTTATAAGTCTGACAGCTCTTTCTGGAGAATTACATGAATTAGAGGAAACAGAGTCTCCAGATCCTTGTTTACGGTCCCTACTCTGTGGTCTCTCAGACAGAATCTGTACAACTTACACTGTGTATCTCCTTCCTGCAGGGACTACTCCAATTTTCATGTCAATATGTAACACCTTAGTAGCTATGCAGTGGCTGCTGCTCTCTTCCGAGTACTGGTCTAGAAGGGTCAGTAGGCAACCAATATGTCTCTGAACGGCTGAAGTGTCCCTCCGTGGACCTCTCTGACAGTGCAGTACTTAAGACTGAAAGTATCACAGCAGCACAGTAGATATATACTATTGAACTTCTTTAACCCCTAAACTGTGGCACTAAAGGGTTAATAAAGGTAGAAGGGGGAGAATTGCTGGTAGAGTGTACTCTAAGTTCTGTCCTGGGTGTGGGTAATAACTAATAACGGCAGCCCTCCTGAAAGGGTAATGTAGTATTTTCTCACCAGCTCCTGTGCACTGCAGCTGTGTCCTGTCCTCTGTCTGCAGCTGCAGCAAGACACTATGTGGCTGGGAACTAGGCTGCGTGGCCTAGTTCCCAGCCACATAGTCAGTAGAGCCCATTTCTGTTCTACTCTGTCAGATGCCTGTCAGCCTGCACCATTGGAAGCAGTGGGATCCCCACAGGAGGCTGGTATTACTGATTGGCTGCTACAATGATGATCTCCGGTCACGGGAATTGAAGCTGGCTTTACATAAGCTGTACAGCACTCCTTTCACACACCAGCAGCTGCCTCTGCTCCAAGTTCCTGCTCTGAGTCCCTCTAAGATGGCTGCTGCCAAACTGCCAACTGTCTCTGAAGACAGCTGCAACTGCCACTGTACAAACTCTCTCTCTCTCTCTCTCTCTCTCTCTCTCTCACTGGGATCAATATGCCTGTTGCTTATTGGTCAGTGTCCCCATGCCAGACACAGCACTCAAGGCACAGGTAGCACTATCCCTGCTGTAGATTTACTACTGCCCAGTCAGGGATGCATTCAGCAGGGGAAGGGGCACAAAAGTCACACTACAGCTTGTGGCAGCTATGATGGGGTGCCACATTCTCCACATGTGCTGGCTCCACTGGGTGCTTAGTCCCTGATTATACACTGGCACCAATGCATGTTGTGGCCACAGGGTGGCTGACAACATACCCCACTGTCACCAATATATAAGGGGCATAACATACAGGGTATCTTACACGTTTATATCTATATATACTATTACAATAGATCATGGTGCATATATATATATATATATATATATATATATATATATATATAGTATAAATATAAATAAGGCACTCCACAGTAAATGTACAAGGGGAGAAGGTTCTTTTGGTGGGGTGCCACATATGGACCTACTAGAATGATGCCTGTCCTCACGCATCTGACATTTCCCACAGACAATAAAGAAATTGACCTTTAATATTTCATTAACAGTTTTCATAGATCAAAAAATGGTAATATAATGCAGTCTCTATTCGACACACCTACTGGATTCTCTCTATATCTATGGAACAATTCAGGCCTCTTCACTTAAATCGATCACTATAGTACATATACTGATCTGGCTGATTCAATCTCTGTACTTCAGAGGTAATGTGCCTCTAGTACTGCGTTCCGAACTTCTGATGTCCGAGGAAGATACCTCCCCCTAACTTGGGAATGCTCAATACAAAGCTGATCACTACATGCCAAGAATATCTCTTCAATGGGTTCTGGGTCTGACCGTTGTACCGAGTTCAGAGGAATTGCACCGCTAATGAATGTCAGAAATTCTACAGGGTTATGCAATGAAACACCCTCCGGGGTTTCCTGTTCTTCCTCAGAAATTTGTGCAGTACAGCCCTTGAGTTGATCATGAGACATGGCACTGACTGGTCCCCATGAGTCTCAGCAAACTTCATATGTATAGCGCTCACCTTCCGGTACACTTATCACGATGTAAGCGAAAGGTTCCCACATGGTATCCATTTTGCTGTAGCGATGATTCCGCTTCCTCCAGACAATATCTTACACTCTTAGAGGCTCAGTCCGGATTTGTGCATTGTAATCCCTCTCTTGACGCTGGTGAACAATGTCTACTCTCTTTGCTATGATGACTCAAGCTGTGTTGATCCTCCGTTGATGCTCATGGATCCAGTCAGTTTGAAGCTTTTCAGGATGAGTCACTGGGGAATTCAACTCCAAGTCTTGGGGTAGTTTGCCCTGTTGGCTGAACATGAGATAATAAGGTGTAAATCCTGTGGAAGTGTTTAGTATTATTTTACAGGTAAGTGAGCTCAGGTAATAGGGTTGTCCACTTGGCCCGATCTTCCCGTGATAGACTTCTTAACATTCCAATAATAGTTTAATTAGCTCGCTCACACAATCCGTTCCCTTGTGGATGGTAAGCCGTGCTTCTAGTTTTGCGGCAGCCATAGAAAGAGCAAAGTTTATAGAACAGGGACGACTCGAAGGCAGGGCCTTGGTCGGTGAGAATACAGTCTGGATACCTATATGGTCTGACAAAGTGTTTGAGAAACAGTTCAGCTGTGGACTTCGTGGTGAGATCTTTGGCTGAAACCACCACCAGGAACTTACTGTAATGATAGGTCATAGTCAGAGCATATTGATAACCGCTGGTACTGGGCTCAAGTTTGACATGGTCCATAGCGACGATCTGCAATGGATAGTGACTCTTGATCGGGTGTAGAGGGTCCTTATGATTAAGATTAGGATGTCTCTTAAAGTTGCAGGGCACACAGTCACGGCACCATTCCTCAATGTCATCCCTCATGCCGATCCAGAAATATCTTCTCCTTAATACTGCTTCCATCTTTTGGGTGCTAAAGTGCCCCAATTTATCATGATAGGCTTCAAGCAGGAGAGTGGCCCTATCTCTTGGAGCTATAACTTGAGTAATAGTCTGATGAGTTCCGGGGTCTGTGCTAATGCGCACTAGAATGCCACGGTTCAGTTAAATGCGGTCACGATGCCTCAACAATTTCACTAGCTCTGGATCCGCTTTGGCTCAATGGCTTTTTTTCAACTGGCTCTGCTGTCGTATTAAGGCCATAAGTTCTTTCAACACTGGACTTTGCTGCTGTATTCCTGCCCAGTCAATAGTGGAGGCCCTCAGAATGCATATTGGTTGACACAGACAAGGGGTTTGAAGTGATAGTCCTCTCCATTCTCGAGGGTTTGAACATTGGAATCTCAGCATCTTCGTTTACGTCCCTACTTTCCTCAGCCACATATATAGTGGGTAGTCAGGACAGGGCGTCAGCATTACCATTTGACTTTCCACTTCTATAAGACACACTGTAACTGATATTGGCCAGACGGGATACCCATCTCGGTTCAAGGGCTCCTAATCGAGCAGTATCTAGATGAGCCAATGGATTATTATCTGTCATGATGATAAATGGCGTGGCAGCTAGTTAGTCTTTACATTTTTCCGGGATGGCCGAGACGAGAGCAAGCAATTCCAGCTTAAAGGTGCTGTAATTTTCACCATTCCGCTCAGTCCTGCGCAGGCCCCTACTGGCATATGCAATAAATCTCTCATGCCTGTCCTGTCGCTGAGACAGCACAGCCCCCAATCCCCTGTGACTGGCATCAGTATACACCTAAAAGGTTTGTCATAATCAGGATAGGCAAGTAAAGGAGCTTCGGTCACTGAAGTCTTCAACTTGTCAAAAGCCTGTTGTTGTTCTATGCCCCAATTAACAAAAGATGAACCTTTCCTTAAAAGGCCAGATCTGCCCTTTAAGAGTTAAGAGTTCTTGTAATGGGGCGGCCACTTCGGCAAAGTGTTCTATGAAGCGTCTGTAGTAGCCAAAAAATCCCAGAAAGCTTAGAACGTCTCAGACTGTTCTGGGTACTGGCCAACCCTGAACAACTTGGATTTTTTCCGGGTCAAGCATCACTCCTTCGGCACTGACAACATGACCAAGATACCGTACTTGTGGCTTGACTAAATGACATTTTGCCGGCTTGAGTTTCAGCCCAGATTTGGCTAATAATCTAAACAATTCCTCCAAGTGCTGCAAGAGCTCTTCATAATTTTTTTAAAAGATGATTACATCATCGAGATACAGCAATACCGTTTCAAAATTGTGGTGCCAAAGGCAGTGTTCCATAACCCATTGGAACGTAGCTGGTGCATTACAGAGCCCAAAGGGCATCCTCTCGAATTCAAATAAGCCCATTGCGGTCGTGAAAGCTGTTTTCTCCCTGTCCTCTGGGGCCATTTGAATCTGCCAGTATCCACTGGTAAGATCTAGCGTGGAGAAGAATGCCGCCATAATCAGGGCTGTCAAGGACTCCTCAATTCGAGGGAGAGGATAAGCGTTTTGTGTGTCACGGCATTTAATTTGCGATAGTCTATGCAAAATCTAAGACTTCCATCTTTTTTTTTCACAATCACCACCGTGGCCACCCAGGGCCTGTGGTTTTCTTGAATAACCCCAACTTCCTGCATCTCTGCGATCATGTGTTGTACAGGCTGATACAGTGCTGGCGGTAAAGGCCAGTGTCGCTCTGTAATTGGAGGAGTTGTTCCTGTGGGTATATGTTGATATACTTTCTCTGCCTTCCTGAAGTCGGAAGGATACTGACTAAAAGCCACAGAATTCCTGCATACCACCTGCAGCACACCTTCTCTCTTGTACTTGGGAGTATCCACATCACCAATTTGTATCTTGGCCTACCATTAAGTCTCTTTGATTTTCTCCGACGGTTCTCCCGCTGCGAACCCATTTTGGGCCATAGTCACACCTTGTCCCACGATGTCCTGAAAGTCTACTTGGCTTACTTTCGCCACTGGGTAATGCTTGTAGAGTTGCATGGGGTAATTATGCGGATTCAGTAATGCGGCAACTGTAAAACACTCTTCCATGTTTTACAGTTGCCAATGTTCTCGCCACAGCAAAGGGTTGTTGTCCATCATAGTCGCAGGATTCTATCAAGGCCTCATGGTCGCATCCAAGGGGGCCAATCTTTGTCTTACACCAGACCACATGCTCGAAGTTGAGCTTTAACAGGACAGGCTGCTGATCTGTGATTCTAGCCTTCCCGATCTCCCCCCGGCCATTAGTAAATCTCCTCTGCTTCTCTAGCAATCGTACTGTCTGTTGTAACGCCTTTCGCTCCCTAAGAGTAGCGGTCCTCATTTCACCATGCAGAGCTTCCACCAACACATCGGGGCAGCTCCTCAGGACATTCCTGCCCAAGATCACAGGAGGTAGATGTATGTTAGATGTAGTGGTAACTAGACACCCCTGTCTATACAACTTGGCTTTACCAATCACCAGATCTGGTTCCCAATAACCTCGATATGTGATCGGCTGTCCATTGCTGGGCAGTAGATGGAGCCAGGTAACTAGTGGAGTTACAAAAGCAGTTTATTACCAGTGCTGGAGAAACTCTGTGAGTCGAATGGTCGACACTTGAGAACCAGTGTCCAGAAGCGCTGTTATTTCCATTCCATTAACCCGAATCTTCAGATGTGGACATTCACCAATGTACCTGGGCCACCATACCTG
Organism: Pseudophryne corroboree; assembly: GCF_028390025.1. Taxonomy (NCBI): domain Eukaryota; kingdom Metazoa; phylum Chordata; class Amphibia; order Anura; family Myobatrachidae; genus Pseudophryne; species Pseudophryne corroboree. The sequence goes on along the minus strand of NC_086450.1, from coordinate 313,432,382 downwards.
TGATGATGGACCTATTAATGAGCTTTCTCCCAAGGTTCGGTACCTTGCCTTGGGGTCTCTTGGTTTAAATTAACATTAGGACAATTTCTCTCAATATGTCCACTCTGATGACAACCTCTGCAAATTGGCCTTCCCTGAGAGTCGATTTGATTGGTCATCTGTTGGCCTAATTCTCTGGGTACATCCCAGCGAGGGTGACTCTTTTCACTGCGCCCTTGGCGCCATTCCTGGCATCTGCCTTGATCTTGTCCTCGGCCGAGCTCTTCCAACCTCTGATCCATCTGAGCCAGCTTTAGTGTTAGTTCTATAATCTTGCTTCCTAGAAGGCTTACAGGATCCGACCCAGTTGGTGTTTGGGCCTGTTGGAGGACTGCTCCTCTCTGTGTTAGGGTTTCAAGTCTGATGCACAGTTTAGTGTCATTGGACCCTTCACCCTCAAGTTTTTCAGATGAAGTGTCATCCTCGACATCATCACTTTAATTCAATCTGAGTATTTGCAAAATGTTTTCCTTAAACTCGGAGAAGGAGCTATTTGGCTGTTGCCATTTCCACATTTGCAGCTGTGAACAAATTGCTTTCCCCTGTGCTCCTTCTATAAACAGGTTGATTAGAGTCTCATCAGCCTACCCAACCTCCCGGACGTCGAGAGCTTGAACTGTTTTCATGGCCTCCTGCAGCCCAAGAGCAAACTCCCGCAATAATTCATTGGGTTTCTGTTTCTTGGCATAAAAGCGACTTTCCAACTCCACCACCGTCTTTGAATTGAATATGCCTGCCAGTTTCTTGAAGATACACTCCACTGTCTCCTTTTCACTGTCTTCCCAGTCCTTGACCTCGTGCAATGCAGGGCCCTTCAATTGTCCCATTCAAATCTCAACTTGCTGTTTCTCACTCAGTGGGTATAAACGAAACATTAAGTGCATTTTATCCTTAAAGTCTTTAAAGGTGGTCGTGCCAGAAAAGTGCATGTTTCCAGCATATGTAGATACACATGGGGCCCCAAAATAATATGGCAAGGTGATAGGTGATGCTGTCATGGTAGTATTCAAGCTTTCCCACCTGGGAGACGTGGGCAGAAGCCTCTTGCCTGAAGTTGATGCGGGAGTCTGTGGGTCAGACATCTTGTACGCATCCAGTTTGTGGATGCCAAATTAAAGTGTAACAACCAAGTGTTGTGCCAAGTTATCTAGTTTGGAGGTAACCACCTGGATGTGTGATGATTTACCTTTCCATCGATGAGAGTCAAGTATATAAGATTGGTTCGGGTAAGCCACACAGGGGTTGTAAGAGAGGGCACAATTTATTGGTTCAAACGGTTATTATCACATTCCGAGTGTCCTCTGAAGAAAAGATTACATACAACTAGCAACATTCAATGGCATGCAGTATGACAGTTTAACCATTGGGAATTAATACATCAAACGGGAGGTCTGTTTATTGTACAGGAACTGAATGATGGTTGTGGTCTCTCCACCTGTGTTGCGTGCCTGCAAAATAATTAACCTCTTCCGCAAATGGTGCAAAATTAAATACTAATGTAAATACGGAGTGCTATACATGGTGAACCGTTAGTTAACCTGGTTACATAGATTATGGACTAATATAAACTTCACATTAACCATCAAATTTTCCACAAAATATGCATTGGTTGCAAAGCTAACACTTTATACAGTAAATTCCCTCCCTACCTGAACCAAGGAATATAAGTAAACTGGCTTAAGTAAGTAAGGTAAGAAGTGCATTAGATCACGTGTACAGCTGAATATATATTAATGAGAGCTCTCTTATTGTTTATTGTCCAGGTCAGGTGGAAACAGAAATTAATTGTTCCTGACTGGTATCCCTTGAAAAGGCAGTTTATCCTATGAATTAGTGTTGCTCCTGAGGGGACAGCTATTTCGCTTATAAGTCTGACAGCATTCTGGGGAATTACATGAATTAGAGGAAACAGAGTCTCCAGATCCTTGTTCACGGTCCCTACTCTGTGGTCTCTTAGACAGAATCTGCACAACTGACACTGTGTATCTCCTTCCTGTAGGGACTACTCCAATTTTCCTGTCAATATGTAACACATGAGTAGCTATGCAGTGGCTGCTGCTCTCTTCCGAGTACTGATCTAGAACGGTCTGTAGGCAACCAATATGTCTCTGTACAGCTGAAATGTCCCTCCTTGGACCTCTCTGACAGTGCAGTACTTAAGACTGAAAGTATCACAGCAGCACAGTAGATATATACTATTGAACTTATTTAACCCCTTAACTGCAGCACTAAAGGGTTAATAAAGGTAGAAGGTTAGAATTGCTGGTAGAGTGTTCTCTAAGTTCTTTCCTGGGTGTGGGTAATAACTAATAACTGCAGCCCTCCTGAAAGGGTGATGTAGTATTTTCTCACCAGCTCCTGTGCACTGCAGCTGTGTCCTGTCCTCTGTCTGCAGCTGCAACAAGACACTGTCTCTGCTCCTCCCACCATCTGTTACCCCAAAGCAGGGCTACCTCCAGGGCTGTCCTTCAAAAGGGAGTGTAGGCTGCGTGGCCTAGTTCCCAGCCACATAGTCAGTAGAGCCCATTACTGTTCTGCTCTGTCAGATGCCTATCAGCCAGCACCATTGGAAGCAGTGGGATCCCCACAGGAGGCTGGTATTACTGATTGGCTGCTACAATGATCTCCGGACATGGGAATCGAAGCTGGCTTTACATAAGCTTTACAGCACACCTGTCACACACCAGCAGCTGCCTCTGCTCCATGTTGCTGCTCTGAGTCCCTCTAAGATGGCTGCTGCCCAACTGTCAACTGTCTCTGAAGACGGCTGAAACTGCCACTGCACAAACTGTCTCTCTCTCTCTCTCTGGGATCAATATACCTGTTGCTTATTGGTCAGTGTCCCCATGCCAGAAACAGCATTCACGGCACAGGTAGCACTATCCCTGCTGTAAGTTTACTAGTGTCCAGTCAGGGATGCATTCAGCAGGGGAAGGGGCACAAAAGTCACACTACAGCTCGTGGCAGCTATGATGGGGTGCCACATTCTCCACACGTGCTGGCTTCACTGGGTGCTTAGTCCCTGATTATACACTGACACCAATGCATGTTGTGGCCACAGGATGGCTAACGACATACCCCACTATCACCAATGTATAAGGGGCATAATATACAGGGCATCTTACGTGTTCATATCTACTGTATATATACTATTACAATAGATCAGGTGCATATATAAGTATATGCAGTATAAATATAAATAAGGCACTCCACAGTAAATGTACAAGGGGAGAAGGTTCTTTTGGTGGGGTGCCACAAAGGCGGCACTCAGCAGATGATTTTCAGATATTTAAAAGTCCTTTATTGATCCGACTACTATCGAGGACGCAGCCTCTTCATCAGGGACAACAGCATGTATATATATATATTTATATCCTGATATACCAGTTTCTGATTTTACGGTTGTAAATATAAATGAGTGTTAAAAATCTGGTAAATTTGAGACATCTTAATGTAAGTAAATATTAATTCACGGTCCTTGGTGTTACCTGAGGAGCACCCGTAGCAGATACGGTAAAAAGTGACAGGTCTATTTTGTAGTTTTTTTAAATCCTACACACTGCACATCCAATCCAAATTTTAATCCGATTGTCCGTTTGAGCGCTATCATTACGCAACACAAGCCACGCATTGGTAATGACGTCATTATGTCAACCCTCTTTTCATCCCCTTAGGGGAGGTTTATAAAAATTCTAATTACGTAGTTCTCCTATCTCCGAAGAATACCTATGTTAAATTTCTTCTTCCTAACATATCAGAAAACAAGAGAATTAGTGATGAGTCAATGAGTGAGTGAGTTAGTGAGGGCTTTCGCATCTATATAGATATATAGATATGTATGTATATATATATATATATATATATACACACACACACACACACACACACACACACACACACACACACACACATAAAGCACAGTTGTGGGCCTTTACAGCTTTTGAACCAATGCTTCATATGCTAATTCATTCCTCCTGAAAGTGATGAAGCTGGAGGTTATTGGGAGTAATTCAGAGTTGATCGCAGCAGCAAATTTGTTAGCAGTTGGGCCAAAACCATGTGCACTGAAGGGGGGGGGGGGGGGCAGATATAAAATTTGTAGAGAGAGTTAGATTTGGGTGGGTTATTTTGTTTCTGTGCAGGCTAAATACCGACTGCTTTATTGTTACACTGCAATTTAGATTTCAGTTTGAACACACCCAACCCAAATCTAACTCTCTCTGAACATGTTATATCTGCCCACCCCCCTGCAGTGCACATGGTTTTGCCCAACTGCTAACAAATTTGCTGCTGCGATCAACTTTGACTAAC